>NC_141859.1:7193571-7498035 GCF_024713525.1 Acromyrmex echinatior | reverse complement strand
ACTTTCCTTTTACCGCTAAACTCATACTCTCCGTCTCCCAATCGGCAATGTATACTCCGTCCAGTGATTCTTTGGTTGTGCGTAATGTAATATTTAGCTCAATATGCGAGGAACCTTTCTCTCCATAAAGCTCGACTCTGTCGAAATTCGATAAAACGTAATCTGTAACATTAACAGCCGCGGACATCCAATTAAATCTTATGCTACTGTAATCTCGATTGTGGAAACGATAGCGAGCCATCCTACCTATCCATCTCTAGAAAATTGTGCGACAAATTGAAATGCGCACTGTACCCATCCCCTGCACCTCCTCTCCCCCGCACCTGTCCGATCCCCTTTTTTTCCCCTTATATAATAGCATATCCGTAGTAATTACTGGAATGGACCGTAACTCTCTCCTAACGGGCGGATGAAATAAATGAAATAGCAACGTTTATTCGACAATTCGTGAGAAGGTTCCTCTATACTTCATCGTGGCAATGCAATTGATAATAATTGAAAATGGCGCGCGGTTTTATCCACGCTGATCGTTAACTGTAAACTCTCTCACACTTTTAAATTTTCTTGTTGACGAGAAATAACAATGCGCTATTTCCGCAACTCATAGCTTTATATTAATCATCGATCGTTACAACAGCTCTCAAAATCTTTGCTACATTTCTATTTGAAAATCGGGCTCCTTATAAATTACGCTTTTTAAATATGTATTAGAATGATGTGAATATCTTTACATCGATATAAGTACTAACGATAATTCGTACATGAGTTTTTTTCTTTTATTAGACATTTTTACATAATTAATAATAAAATAGTTTGTTTTTATAAGTAAACACATTTTACATTACAATATTCTAAAAAAGTACGATCTTACATCGTTAAATATTAAAGGGCCTTTAAATCAATTCCTTGAATTAATATTTTATTGTTTTTAATTTTTATGTATGTCAAAATGTACTATTTTAATACAAAATGTGATTAAAAAGAAAATCATATCTAATCAATTCATTTCTGTGGTAAATTACTTACTAGAAAAGTTTGGCAAGCATAAAATTCAAAATACCTCTCCATTTATACAATACATATATATCATTTTTTAAATTAAATTTGAAGCGAATTTGATATATTTCTAAATTATTACTCCATTGTTTTAAGACATCTCCAGACGATATGCCAACGTATGCCAATATTAGCGAATATCATACATATGTGTAACATACATAATTATCCATATTGACTATAGTTATTATAATATTTAGTGAACGTGTGCAAAGTTGGCCTATACATTGGTCATATCATCTGAAGACACCTTTAGTTAAATTAATTCTCAATCCTGGCTGATTTTGACAAACCAGATTTCTAAAATGTCTTGTTTAAAATAAAGAATGCAATTGGATTTCTGCCATACGACGATAGATAGGAAAAAGTTCAAAGCTTTTTTTATCTACAGCCTAGATTCTCATAGTATCAATTGTACAAATTTACCAACCATCTAAAATTTGCAGTTGAGTCTAAAAAAAACTCATATCTGTTAATAGTTATTGGCATATTGAATAGGAACAGTGGTGATCTATAAAAATGCCTCAAATTAAGTAATAATTTGACATTACGAATTTAATAGTGTAAAAGTGTACAAATAATACTATTTTGGAATTATTACATACTCTCGGATAAATGTTTCCAATTTTACAGAAGCGGAGTTATATAGCTACATTTATGCTCTTTCGGTAGCAATGAAACCACTTCGAGGCAATTTACCGCAATTTACCGGGTGGTATAGTGCGATAAAATACTCATAATATTTCGCCAATAATGTACAATATCTCGTTTGAAAGTCCCTTTACGTAACTAATACACATCATCTGTCAAAAAATGATGGTTCATCTATCATTGCCATTTGGGAAACAAACATATCGTTTTTTTTTTTTTTTTTTTTAATCAAATTGCGATCGTAATAATTCTGTTTTGTTAATTATTTTTTTAACTTTGCAAATTAAATATACCCGACGATTTATGTGGAAATTAAATATATACAATTATTTACAGCTTTCATGGAAAACCACATAGATGGATATTATACAGTATTAAGTATTAAAACAAAATCGGTAAACATCATAAAATGAATTAATGATTTTCATGGCTTCAATTGCCATACATATATTGCAATAATATAAAATGCAATTTTTCATTTACGTTTTAACAGTTTAATTTTAATTTATATAAATTATTTTTATGATATTATGTCATGCAGAACTTTATTGAATTAAATATTATCCTCTATCGACATAAAACATTACCATCCAACCGATAGCTGATTATTATTCTAAACTCTTGCAAACTGGTTCTATACCTACCGCTGGTACATTGTATAAACAGAAGTACAGAATATCATGTATAGAGAACTCAAGCGTTGATAAAAGACATACACAGTAACCTTAGTTTGGCATTTGCTGCATATTTGCTGTATAATAAATAAATGGTGTTTTAAGAAGAAATTGGTAATATCTTTAAAATTTATCTTTTACATATCTAAATATTTATAATATATAAAAATTTTCCCAAATAATTAACTAGTATTTGCTTAAACATCCCATTTTGCCAGCAGATGATATACACTAGATATACTAAATATTTAATCGCAATGTTATTTGAGAAATAAGCATATATCATCAAATGAAAACGTTAAAGATAGTACAAAACTTTTTAATTTTTTTGCACAGTAAATTTATTTTATTTATATTTTTGTATAATATTTTTACAGGAAGTTCTTCTTTGTTATAATATTCATTGATGTAATTTTTAAAAAATAAGCTATAATGCTCAATATTTATTAAGCATTATTCATTATTGAATTTATGGAATACTGCATTATTGAATTATATAATATTAAATAAATATAATATCTAATAAAATCTATATAATAATATTCGTTGGTTTAATTTCGCTAAAACGATTTTAATACTTGAATACGTAATCCAATTAGTACGTATCGTGCATACATAATATTATCAAGATTTTAGTATGTCGATATGACGAACAGCAATAAATTATCGTTCAGAAAGACATTCGACGTCATTTAATATACTTATTAACATAGCGTTAATATTAATGCCAGCTTCCTGGGTCTTTACATATTTATAAGGCACCAATTATCTCGCGCATGAGGTTAATTTATGATATTACCGGCTATCAATAAAAATAATTGCTTTATTAACATGACTAATGACGAGTTTACATTCATAATATATTCATTGCTGACGCGATATGATCGTCCCCCTCGCCGCAGGGTTCTCCCATTTTAATGGGCCTGATATGTTGCGAACCGTAGATAATACACCCTCGTCATCCCTCAGAAATTATCTCGTAGAAAAATCTTATGAAGAATATTCTTGGCTAACGAATGTCTTTAAGCCTCTTATAAAATTATAACCGTTTCAACCATGTTTTATTCTGATTTGTAGAAGCATCAATTGTCAGTAACTACATTAATTAACGATAATGATATCGAACACGAACCAGGAATATTAAATCGCGTAATAGATCTATCTAACCTACGGCAGCGTAAAATAGCGTATTATTATCGCGGAGCGAAGCTTTTTAAGTATACCCTCGTATTATCTTTCTTCAGCAAAACATTAACTCTCAGCACGTTCCGTTAGCAGTTAACTCTCAATCTTAAATCTTCTGTCGAAGATTGATTTTAACGAAAAAATATATATTTTTATTATTTATTTCTCTTAAATGTATATACACCGAAATGATTTTACTGAAATATCTAAAAATTTGTCTAGCTACAAATTTGAAAATATTATTTAATTAGACCATCAAAATAGTATATAGAATGCAATGCTTTGAATTTCTGGTAACCTGAGTGTCCTATGATTTAAAAGAAATATTGTTTGTATTTCAATATATGTATCACAAAATTAATACATATAATGTACACAAAATAACTTAAATTAAAAATATAAATAAATATAATAAATATATATATTAATATATAAATAAATATATATATTAATATATAAATAAATATATAAATAAATATAAAGTGTATATTTATTTTTAGTTATAATTGAATCAATGAGAATTAAACCTATTTAATCAAGAGTTTGATAATCAATAAAAATTATTTGCAAATATGTATCTAGCTAGATTTTTAGATATTTCGGTAAAACTGTTCTTTTCATCTAAGAACACTTCTTGACTTTCAATTGCCTACAGTCTACAATCAAGAGTTTGTCTATAATCCGAGAGGCGATGATTATTCCAAAGCACCCAGTATACACGTTCATACAAGCAGGTAGAGATACGCAACTCGTGCTCGCATTGAATTTAATGATAGTGCGTCGAGGTGAGCGCTCGCTTGTTCTCCGCCGGTCGCACTTACGCGCCGTGCATCACATAAATTACGGAGGACATCCGTGCCATTTACAAAGCCGAGCCTTGATGAGTCAAATCGCCTGATTACCATATGTTTACCGTGCGCAGAGTTTCATAGTCCCGCGTATGTGCGCGATCGGCACGCTGTATAATGTAGGATAAATTATACGCTCGTAAATCATTCCCATTGAGCCGCGAGAAGGGAAGGAAAATCGCTCCAAATTTTTTTTTTTTTAAGTCACTGAATCGTTCGACCGTATTCGAGATCTGTGCGAAATCGTCGCAATAATCGGCGCGACCGATCGGCGGATACGCCTTTTACGCAGAATGTCCGATGCCGATCGAACCGCATCGCATTTACAACCAACCTCCTTTTATCGCTGCTTCGCAAGAACTTTGTTTATTGCGGGTCGCGTGTCCCCGACTTTATCGCGCAGATTCCCATTATCATACCAACGCGATACGAATTAATAATGCCGTGGTGCGCAGGGATGCGGAAGGCCACCGCGTTGTAGATACTTTTCGCCAATCTCCTTGTAAATTTTTTCTCATCCTGGAGTGCGGCTAATTAAGGCGAAACACTCATAATAATAATGGTGGCAGCAACAGCTACTACCTCTAACAAATTAAATTTTTTACGCGTCATGTTGTCTTGACCAGTTAGTCAACTTGAATAATATATGGCGGTCATTAAGAATGTCTAGCAGCATACGGTTGCATAAATAAATATGTGTCAAGGAAAAAAGAAAGAATGCTATAAAGGCCGCATCTATTTTGTTAAAATTTTATTGCTTCTAGACAATTACTTACAGACAAATGGTAACCAAATGGATACGCGAAAATATGTGTAAAAACAAATATATCGGTCATTTGCTACAACAACGATAACTCAACGACATAACTCAAAAATTGTCATTATTCACTTGCTTGCAGAAGAAGAATGAAAACGTAAAGAAAGAAAAGAAAAACCATACTTTAAAAGATACTTTTATTCCTTTACAATCAATTATTACAACCAAAATTTCATTTTAAAATTCATATTACAAAATTATTCAATGTACATTCTAAAAAAGTTTGTTTTTTAAATTGTGTCGTTATGTAATAAATGAACAATATTTATTATTTATTATAGTTAAACGTGTAAAAAAGGTACTAATCACATTATTATGCGAAAAATATCGTTTAATGAAAAAAATTATAATCCCACAGAACGCGAAATATATCAATTGCCTGACAGAGCCGTCTAATTAATATCATTTTCAAAACTTTATTTTTTTTTTTAGACGCGTCATAACAAATGGGCGAGATTTATTATACTTTGGAGTGTAAAAAAAGTACTAATCGTTATTACACGAAAAACATCGCCTAATGAAAGAATTACAATTCTACAGAACGCAAAATATATTGACCGCCTGGCAGGGCCGTTTAATTAATACCAGGCATTAATAACAATAACGTTCGCCGCAACGGAAACTATTGGGCAGATTTAATTTTTTACGGCTCGCTACGTCGCCGTGCCCACCTGGGTAATTTATAAAATCCGCGTGCGGGGGGCAGCCCCGGTTTCTTTTCGCGAGTTGAAACGGCGCCGCCTCGAAGCCCCCCCGAGGGCTCTGGGCTTTATAATTAGGCAACGAAACGAATTGCGCCTGACGTCCATATCGACTACCTAACTCAAACCTGACTAACGAGCTTTCCACTCGTTTCTATACACGCGCGCCCGTGCGCGCGCACGCACACCCGTCGGCCGCTAATAAATCTTCCGACCATATCTTCGTCATTATCGGCAAACGCTTTACGTGAATGGAACCACGTGATCCCTCCTAGCGCGCGTTCGTTAGCGTCAGCTCTGTGATTTATTTCACGGCGGCTCGCTGAAATCGGTACGAAACGAAACGATAATACGCACCGGCGTGCATCGCCATCGGAATTATTAAAACGTTTCTGTCGGTGCCTAATTAAAATAATAATTTATACGCCACATTATTCGGATTGTCTCGCGAAACGAGCCGATTATTTTGTCACATCTTATCGGCGGGAGATGCGGCGGCAATGCTGCTTAATTTTATATGAATATATATTTCAAGCATTTGTTCTCGCGACGTATTCTCACGAGGAACGATCTCGCGAATGGTCTCCTCCCGAAAATGGACGTTCACCGCAACTTCAGTAAACCGGCAACTTAGCGAACACTAAGTATCCGAGACATAATCGTTAAACCAAACACACGCCCGTAATCCGCATAACTTGTACCGAGAGCCGACGGCGATCGCGGCAAACGCGGTGAAAATAAATTCTCGATATAACGTTTCATCGATAAATTAATTGACCGGGCCTCCAACGGTGGCCGCGCGGTCTCTAGCGAAGCGTGCAAGAGTCGGCACGATGATGGGACCAGAGGGGGAAAGAGAGAAAGAGCGAAGGGGCATGGAATGGAAAGGAGCAGGGGGCAAACTGCAGAATTATTATTTGCGAAAGGCGCCCGCCGTACCGCCGGCAAAACGCCGCAAAGCGGGGAGAGTTGTTACTGACAGCAAACATGGCCGCCAACCTCGCTGGGCCCTCGGGCCAGCTTAATAACTTCTCTCTTACCGAGGCAATGCAGCACCTTTTTGCGATTCGCCAGAGCATTATTAATCGCTTGATGTGAATTTCAAACTTATTACCGCGGCTGACGTGATGGACGTGGCCTGGGGGGCAACGTCTCCCTCCATCGACGAGACCGAAAGCAACGGGTCCAACTCGCCCCCTCTCGCAGTCTCTCGTATATCCTCTGTATATCCATTTGATGTTGGAGCCAGGTGCACCCCGTCTCTCCGGCTGGTTGACTTGCTCGCGGTTAATTTCGCTCACTCGACTCCGAAATGCGCAGTCAATTGACAAAGATCGCGTTATTACACAGAGTGTACACCCGCTCGAACGCAACGGGGCAATTAATACCGGCTTATCATTCGCCTAGCTCTCTTTTGCCGGACTATTGCTTCGCGGTGAATTATCAAAGTAATCACGAACGCGTTACTTCTACTACGTATATACTTTTCTCACAGTCACGTGTTACCGTGTCACGTTTGAAACGCGAATTGTAAATTTAATATATAAATTACACGCAATAATAGATAATTAAAAATTGACGATAAGTACAAAGGGATATTATATACGAGGGAAACGATTGAATAAATTATGGAATATTGATTAATGCTGAAAATATTTTATTTAAAACTAATTATACGCATGATGTAATACAAATAATCTATATTTTATCATTAATATTTAGCTCTTTATCTTTTTTATAAAAAATGTTAATAAATTATAAATCCGCTATGATACAAAATCAAGCCAGAATCTGTATCTGGAATTTGGTTTATCGGCAACTAAGCACAAGTTTCTCGCATAGTAATACAGATGGCAGTAGACTTACATTTAAGAAACTTTAATCCAGACTTATCGTGGTTGCATTCGGGGAGATGCTATTAGCGCTATTTATGCCATTCTATCTTTATCGTTTATTAAAAATAAAACAAAAATAGAATGGAGGTTCTTAATCCGTATACGACAAAAAAGATTAAAAGGGATTTTAATCCAGAATCCCATAGGAATGACTGAGCCGCCGACAGTCATTTAAACTTGGTGAACTTATCCTTGGTAACTTGAGCTTAATATACTGTTAACATTCAGCTATATATTTTTGCAATTAAAAATTTTATAAACTTTTGAGGAAAAAGGAAGTGTGATGCACAATCTGTATCGTCTAAAAAGAATAAGAATAATAACAATAAAGACAAAACTCATGTTTGACATATGTAGATGAAACTGAATAACAAAATAAAAGCTGATTTTTATTTATGTCCTTATTTATATCCTTTAATGAAAAATAATTTGATAAACTATTAAAATCTCCACTTTCATTTCTAAAATCTAATTATTCTAATTAATTTTTAATACACATGTGTCCTATACACATTTTTTTTTTTTTAAATACTGGGAACTCGAAGTAATTATTTATTGTAACATTCATATACAATTTTTTAAATATACAATCTTAAAAATATACTTTCTAAATTTGTTAAAATATATAATACAAAAGTATAAAAGTGATGAAAATTAACCCAAGATACGAACTCATCGTATGTAGTGATAGACCGGAAAATTCTATGAAAAAGAAAAATAAATTAGAAGACAATACTTTAATCGAAGTAGAATAATTCTATACAAAAAGAACGATTTTGCTAAAGTTTAGCTAGATACAGATTTTAAAATAATTTTGTTAGACCATCAAAATAATTATGTAAGACGCTCAAGCTGATTGCCGGAATGCCAAAACTTTTTGTAACATTGCCGATTATTTTTGAGCGTCCTAAATAATTATTTTGATAATTCACCAAAATTATTTTCAAATTCATATATCTAACTAAATTTTTAAATACTTTAACAAAATCGTTCTTTCCCTATGGAGGATATAATTTACGATAAACAACATGTTATGAAATTCCTTCGGTCTACAGTAAAAATATTCGCGATTTAGAAAAGATTACTGAAGTCTTCTTCTTTTGACTCCGGAGAAGACAACGCGATAACACTTATCAAACTGAAGAGTAGACGTAGGATTAATAATGCGAAACCGAGCGTCTTCCCGTTCCTTCGGGCGAGTCGAAAAGACGAATCAGTAGGCTAAATAGAGCTGCCAGGATAAGGCAGGAGTCAGACAGCTAAACCCCGGGACGCCGGAAAGGGGCATGGCGCGGGGGCAAGAAGGACCATAGTCAGGAGGCAAGTGGGGAACCCGGACGGGGGGGTGGGCGGCTCCCAAGAGACGCGTTCGTAGCAAACGCCCACGAACGGTGACAGTCGGCGAAGATTTACGACGCTATAAAATATCATTTGTATTTGATGTCAGAGCGAGGGCTTGATTAATGCACTGCCGGGCGCACAATGAATAACTGACGTGTTGTTATAGTAACATCAATCTGAAAGAAGCACGGGGTGAGAGCCCCGGTACCTCGTTGATAAATTGTGTAGATTGGAGTCGCCGTTGCTGAGATACGATCAGCAAGCCTTCTACGATTCAATCATTAATGCCGTTTCTCTTTCCCTCTCCGCGCGCGACCGGAATCATCCATAACTCCCCGGCATGTTTGCCATATCGCGAACTATCGGTATATCGATAATTTTTCGTTTTTGTTGAAAGCAAACTAAAGTGAACGAATAATTTGATTTATTGACCGACATACGTTTCAAACAGCTGGACGTAATGTAAAGTCGGAGACCGGTTTTTGCACGCAGTAATTTCCATGTACGGCGAGACAGTTCTTCAAATCTTAAAAGCCATCCGTTAAAAAATTCTGTAAACATCCTGCGGCATGTCTATTCTTATTTAACGGGAAAATAATTCCGGAAGAATTATATTTAAATCCTCCGGCGTTGGCATGGCTCTATTAATTAAACTCACTCAATTATATTCCTCTGGAGCTGACGATGAGTCTGTTGGATCAACTGTATACAGTCATTGTTTGGATAATAAAGATTCTGATGAGTATAAGTAATTCAGGTTTCTCTGTGAAGCTGTTAAGATAAAAAATACATTATTATTATATATAAATTTATTAATTTGTCATTCCGTATCTATTATTGTATCTACAACAATCATTTTAATGCATTTCAAATTTTGCACAATCATGTTACACAATTAAATTTTCTTTATATTACATCGGCAAATTTATTTTTTATTCAAACAAACTTAGCATTTATTCTTTTTTATGAGTTATTACTTTTGGTCCTTTGAAATTAATAAATGCCTTTTATTTTCAACACATTAAATAAATCTCACAGATCCAATGTTAGCAACTGCATTACAGATTTTGGCATCAGCTTCAGACGGCATGGCCAATAATCTACGCCAACATTAGTAAATATTACACACACAAACATAATTAACTATATGATTCAGATCTGAATCATATGAAGTCGTATTTAAATGAATTGTTCATTATTAAAAAAGAAAGAAAATTAAAAAACAAGAGAACTTAATCGTCAATCATTTTGACAATGACAAATATAATGATAGAAAATGACGTACTCAAAAGAACTCGTAAGAACTTTAAAGCCAGATAACATAGAAAAATGTAAGGCAATAAGTCATAAGCAGTAAGAATTGGCCAATTACAATACAGAACATAAGGCGATAACATTATCTACTTCCTTACTTTTTTTCTACGTGTTTCTGCGGTTTAATTATCAGAGAAATTTTTCTCGCGCATCGATCTTTTCTTTTCGAAATGGCTTTCATTCACGTCCACGCTCCAACGTATTCGGATCGACATTTCCGAAGCAGGAACAAATGCAATTCCCGTCTTCGGAAATGTTATCGGTCACGTGAACAGCGCGAAAGTGTCGCGAAGTTTATGGCGAGGAACTGCGCTCGGTCGGTCTCTTATAACACAGTCATTAATCACTTACCAACAATGATTTTATTCGCGGCGAGCGGTCCGAGCGTAACGTACCGTGACGTACTTCGAACAGCGGGAACGATACATCACTGCGATGCGTAATATCGTCCTCAGCTTTGCAAAGGGGGAACAGAATGGAACGGGGAACAGAAGAGCGCCGTTCAGTTTGTGACGTCGTCGCGCTATTTTCGACCTGTCAAAATATCACCGGAGCACGAAGTCGAAGACGCAAAGCGACACGTCGAAGAAATGATTGATTTCCTTTTTCCTGACTCTCTAAGAAGCATTAAACCCTTGATTACTTACTTGATGGGATGTCCAGGACGTCCCATCTTAACTCACTAAATGTACCCGAAAAGAACAATTGTGCTGAAATATTTAAAAATTTAGCTGAATACAGATCTAAAAATTAATTTTGTTAAATAAAATGATTACGTAGAACGCTTAAAGATTGATAATGCTGCAAAAAGTTTTTACGTTCTAACAATCACTTTGATCATTCTACATAATTATTTTAATGGTTGAAATGAAATTATTTTCTCTCAAATCTATATCTATATCTAAATTTTTTATATATTTTGATTAAAAAAACCGTTCTTTTCCGTACAAATTGTTAGATTTAGCGCAAATTACTTTACAATTGAAAACATTTTTACATTCACCTTTATCCAAAAAAATGTATAGAATATCAATCTTTATTTAATTGTAAATCATCAAAGAAAACAATGAAAACTAAGATATATATATAATTAGGATATCAGAAACATCCCATGAGAGTAATTTTAACGGAACTATGCGAGTAATGTAAAATTCGAACTAAATATTTGATATAAATACGAGAGATATCGTTCCTCACTAAGAAAAATTTTTGGTCTAAAGTGAACAAATCAGAAAATTCTGATCATGTCAATCAGAATTCTATTATCTTAACTAGATTGATAATAGATTTAATCATAAAATTCTGATTTGTTCATTTTTAACCAGAATTCCATTGATTCACCAGATTATTTTTCCAGTACGCCGACGTTTATTTCAAGAATTTAGTTGCGGACGCTATAATATATTATATGGGAAACGATAGATTAGTATACGATAGATCGGAGGAAGATTTGCGGAGGAATGACGCGCCGATCGATTTATCCGCAGACCCCACGTCCGAAGATGATATCACATTCACGACCACAGACGAGGCAGACGTAGTGCGGCTTACGTAGCGTCGTACAGGGTGAGGTACTCTCTCCGAAGAGGGTAGGAGGTTACTTTATTGTATATGGGCTGATTATGCTCGTAAATATTTCACCAGGGGGATGATTCGAGCAGCGGGACGAGAACAGCTCACGGTTGAGGGACGAGCCGGCACCGCAGTAGGGACAGCAATGGAAAACGGTGACGTGAGAGGAGGCAGGAAGATGGGGGATCAGGAGGGGGGGAGGAGACAGGGATTTACGCGTGCGAACCTGAACGCCCTTTATACGTCGTCGACGCTATAATATATGACACCTATAGATCACAATTACGTGTAATGGCGCTCACTCTTGTATTCATGGCGATATTATTTCTGGTTGCCTTCCACGGCCGTCGTCGGGGTTGTCCCCTCCCACCCTTCTTCCCAGCCCTCATCGCTGCTTGTTCCTGGGAGACTTTGGTCCGTATGCTAAGCAGGCGGTAATTCTAGTTTGATTTACTTCGTCGGTCAACCCTCCCTCCTCGAAACTCCGCGGCATACGCGACTTTCAACCCCGCCGGGAAAGTGATTACGCTTGGATCGGGCGATAAGTCCTTTATGGTTTTTGGTCGTGGTGTGTCGCACATTGGCGTAGCACGAATTCCCTCGGCTATCGTGACGTGTGCTTCTTTCGTCGATTTCTTTTTCCTCTTCGGGAGAAATAAATGTCTTGGAAAAATTCTGTTTAATTGTTCTGTTGTAAAGAATCCAGCGATCAAACTTTCGAGAATTATCGATTAAATAATCATTGACGAAAGTCGTCATTTCCACTTGAAATTTTTTTGCGGAGATGAAGAAATTTTTATCAACAATAAAAGATAAGAAAAGGCCTATAAGCAAAATAGATGTATAATTTGTATAATTTTTCTCATTCAAAACTATTAATAATTTTTTACTTCAAAAATGTATTGCTTTTAATTAACAAAACGTACATAATGTGGCATGAGAAATATAATTTTCATTTATTAAAATATAATGTATTTGATTGATTTTGTAACTGATGAAAAGATTTTAGCTGATTCTAAAAGCGTCCGTTATTTTTATTAAATACGATTGAATGTAATTACATTTGCAACAGTAGAGATTTGAGGATTTAACTTCTTATGCACTTTTTTCCTTACAGTAGAGATTTAACTTTCTTTTGCAATTAAACCCTTTTCTTCTTTGATTTTATACGGTTTGTAACTATTGCAACACTTTCAGTTAAGGAATCCAGAAATTGCAATATCTCATTCTTTATTTTTAGATATAGCTGTTTCGTATACCGGTTACTCAATTCATCCACAGAGTTTCTGTATTTATTTAAGAAAAGATTAAAATTTTTTTAGAGAGAAATGATTGAGAGTCACTCTCAATCATTTCTGCTATCTGTCATCTGGGAAGAAAATGTTATTAAGTTGCTGCAAATTATCTTAAACTCGTCGCAATAAGGAGAGATGACATAAATTGAACGCACGTAACGTGGACAACGTAAAATTATACATCGATTATGTATCGTGACTTATAATGAGGCGCATTAATATAACCAGAGGTGTATTTCTGTCCTGGCGGAGAGGAAGAAAGAGAGAGATGGAGCGAATGTCGATATTCTATCTGGAGACTTGGAGAACTCTGCGCGACGTGACGCTTTAAATTAAGGAAACGAGAAGCGTCAGGATTTATACGACTGTCATCTTGCAGCGGCTGTTCCTAGATATATCTTGTACATCAAGCGGGCTCGTTAAGTAATTAGTTCGAGCAGTGTCAGCGGAATCATGGGATATAATCAAAAGTTAGAAACGCGAGCGATTAATTATTACCTTACGCCGGCTCTCGAGTCGGAAACGTCAGTTCCTGGCCGCCTCTGGATTCGCCAGAGGCATCTACCTACACTAACCACGAGCGCGTTGTCATAACGAGGCATCATTACTGACTATCCATTACACGCGACGGATGTTCACTGAGCGTTATGACACTCAATGAATATTCACGCCCCGTTATATAGCCATTTTATAAACGGCCGCTGCGGCGCGACGGGTGACGCAAGCGAGACCCATATTTAAACGATGGTTTGCATGTCGCGTCGCAGAAATGAGTTCGATTCAAGTCAGTAAGTCCGAAAGTACTACATCAACGTTTCAACATGTTGCGATTACACGAAGAGAATAAAGTATATTTGAAAATTTAGCTATGTACAAATTTGAAAATAATTTACTGTCAAAATAATTATGCAGGATCCTCAAATTGATTGGCTGGAATGCAAAATGGAAACTTTTTTGCAGCAATGTTATCAATGTTTTAGCGTTCTACATAATTATTTTAGTCCAATAAAATTATTGTCAGATCTGTTTATGGAAAAGTTCAGTGAAACGATTTTACTGAAAGATCTAAAATTTTAATAAATACAAATCTGAAAATAATTTCAATGGACCATTGAAATGATTTTGTTAAAAATTCAAATTGGTTGCTAGAACATGAAAATATTTCGCAGCGGTGCTCATTATTTTTTAAATTTCCAACTTAATTATTTCGATGATCCAACAAAATTATTTTCAGATTTATATCCAGCAAAATTTTAAATCTTTCAGTAAAATCGTTTTTTCCGTGTACCTCCCTAAATTTTTCGATACTTCAGCAAAGTCGTCTCTCATCCCTCGTCGTGCTTATCCCTTTCACCATTTTACACGCGTAAAATTACTTGTCGCGTATTTCAAAGTTTGTTACATGCGAAATCTATCATCATGCCCCACATTCGCGTTTTTTTTTTGCTCATCTCGCTCTCACGTGTCCGGTGATTAAAATTAGCATGACTTGTTATTAAATGTTTGAATAAAGCGATCTCTGTCTAAACTGTCTGGACTGTCATAGACTGTCATCCAGCTGTTTTCGATACTTCGAATCAGACCAGAAGAGGAAGTATAGACTTTCACTCTGTATAAATAAAATGATCCAGTCTCGCTATCGTGCATCACCGCCGAGCTTTGGCATATGTGCACGCGCAAATAATAACGCGCACACTTACGCGGTGCGGAGAGTTAACTATTGTCCCGAACCCGAGGAGTAATGTCCCATTGTGAAACGGTTACAATGACGTATCGCCTGTCATCAGTGAAACGACGGCAATTTTATTCCATCCCAGTCGTGTTTAATGACCGTGTCAAAAGAAGCGTGGGGGAGGGAGGGGGGGGGCTTAAGAGAGCAAGGGGGAAGAGTTAAAAATATTAGCATTTCGAGCCAATGCATTTATACGAGACAGTGTCACGATACCACGACGTAAGCGGCCTCGCACCGTGAAATTAACTTGTTCCACTTAAGTCATCGGGCCAGTCGTCGTCGTCTCGGAGACGACGGACACGCTCGCGATGTCAATTGCAGCAAAACAGATATTCGTCGCAATTTCCTTTAATTGTATCGCATACGGAGCGTAACCGTCCAGTTTTGCCTTTCGGTGCGGCAAATATGTATCGCATACGCGGGTAAACGTGGGGCCGTATCCACGTTATTATACGCGCACCCGTGTTTTATACGTTCCTATAGCCCTGGGTACGTGCGGGCGCAGCAACGAATCACTCACGTTTCCTGTAAATTGCGGATTCATGGTTTATCGGCGTACGGCCGAAACGTTTTACTGCCCGGCGATGCGCGATAACGCCGCGCTGACAGCGAAATGTCCCCGACTAAAATGAATCCAACGAGTACACGCGAGACGCATATGCGGGAAACGTATTCTCTCTCTCGCGTGTGTGTGTGTGTGTGTTTTGTTTTTCCCGAGCGTGACTGGAATATCGGATTTGTCCAGTGACGTAGACGACGGGAAGCATGGAACGAGGGGTCCTGTCGCATTGCCGAGCACTCTCCCCGAAACCGCGGAAGACGACAGTCCGCAATCGTTCGTGCTGTATCCAAAATTCTGCGTACCGCTGCGTTGATAGGAAAGTGACATCTCACAAAATTAATAACTTTTCGGTAGAGCATTTTTTTAAATGGTTAATTGAAATAATGTTTTAAGGATGTTTCACATGTACAAAAATAGCTGAAATTGGAAAGTTAGACTTTCTGTAAAAATAAATATTATATGTATACAATATGAAACAGAGTTCAATAATATTTAAATATTTAACAATACAATTTTATAGTTTAAATGAAAATTTTCTCATTTTATTTTTAATTATTTTTTAAAAATATGTATTTCTTATTGAAGTGATTTTTTTGTTTAGGTTTTAAATCACTACCAAACTTTTTATATTACTTTCAAACGGTATTAAAAAATCTGTATTTTTTCATAATTTTCTTATTTTTCGATTAAAAAATACGTGTAATACATTTTTAGGATAGCGAATACGCAATTTTTATAATTTCAATTTCAATTATAAATATGTATTCCTTAAAACTCTATGTAAATTTTCAAAATTTAATATAAATACTACTAATTTAAAATAAATACTACAACTCTAGTATACATTCTTTATAGTGGTACTTTTTTATATAAGCCAATGAGCTACAAATGTGACATTTTTCTACAAAAATACATTAAGCTTTAAGATCGATTTCCTGTCATTATCTTAAAAATGCTAATTTTTTTACTCGTTTCACTTTTTTATCAACAGCGGCGATATTTTAATGAGGACATAAATCGCAGATTTTCTATGCTAAATAATGTTAAGACGAAGCACAAGTTCAGTATTAATATCCTTCTTAAGTCACTTTAGACACGATAATAAATAATGAGAAATATTTATCTACCTTACGCAAATTACAGAAAGTTATATTTAAATTGAAAGATGACAACTCTGATATATCGCAATCCACGTCGGCACTGAATAGGACATATATTATGATTTCGCTTTTAAGCGAATTTACTTCATTCCGTTTGATTCGCGCGTAATGCTCGTTAATTTAATTTCCAATTAAGCGTATGTTGGTTTCATTAAGGGCGTAACGTGACTCATTAAATGTGATTGCGTGGCATTTATATCCGCGCAGTATTGACAAATATGTGTTATATTCGCAAAGTATTCAGTAAAATAGTAATGCCGCGTATGTACACGATTTGTGTGATGAAGGAAATGAAATTATTTCCCCGTGTAGATATAAAATTTCTTCCTTTGTAAAATTGAGATTCTTTTTCTTCGTTAATCGAGAACACAAACGGACATTTTTAGCAGTAACTGGTACATCATTTTGTAATCCGTCAAGAGAATGTTTGCAGATAAAACGAAGATTGACGGGACAAATCATCAGCAAACGCTTATTATTCAAAAAGGATATTTCGTACCGGAAAACCCATCAAGGCTCTCCGTTGCGCGAGTATATACATATATATCTAAGTGCGCGAATCCTCGTTGGAAGATAAATGAGCCAATCTGTTAAACCCGGTCTCGAGATACGCACGCTCTCGCGTGGCAATTATATACGTTTCCTGAGGTCCAAATTTATTATGTACTAAAACGCCGTTATTGTTGCAAGAAGGCGGCCGTTGAGTAGAAAAAGCTGCCGTTATTAATTCGCATTAGTTTAATAGGTACCCGGGTGGAGGCCGCGGGACCGAGGTACAGGAAGGTGCGCGGTGCGCGCGGCGGAGGAAGGAAGAGGGGAAGGGGAAGGGGGGCAGGGGGAGGGGGAGGGGGAATAAGGTCACGCCAGAAAGTGAGTAATGAAGGCGGTTTATCTCCGAGGAGTAACTAGCGGTGTTCGTGTAATGGGGGCATTCATCAACGCGATCTCACATCGCCTTTCCGTTCGCGTTTCAGAGTCTCATGACGATTTGCGCTACGTACGGACGGTGAGAAACGGAGCTGAAACGATTTCTTTCTGCACGCGCCCCTGGAAAACCCTCGTTGCCACTTTGCCGCGGCAAGATTAATGCCGGTGAAGTGGTGTTTTCGGCGCCATTAATTTTTCTCTCCCCATTTATCAGTTTTAATTCCAGGAGGCCCGGACCCCAGACTACCCCCCCTCTTCATCCGCCGCGTATGACGTATAGGATTAGCACAATTGAGATTATTTTCCGTATTCCCGCAATTTGTCCCATCGGCAATGACATCGGCCCGTCATTTGTTTAATCGGATAATGATAAATGTCTATTTTGGAGATGCAATTAAAGGATTTTTCTCGAAAGCCAAACAAGTCCAAAATGTTTTTCAGAAAACAAAAGACACTTCTCATGCTCGAACTGTCCATTGTACAAATACAGTAATTTTTCTCTGCACATATAATAATGAATGAACAAACAAAATTTTTGAATAATATTTTGAGAACCCATTAAAAATAAATAAACTTTTTATTTGATTTTTATAAAAATATAAGATATTGGATCCAGTATGACCTACCTAAGCTTTGTGATTTTTATTTTAATTAATATTTACTGAGCCCAAAACTGAAAACAAATTCAAAAGAGGAAACATTCTTTAATTCAAAAGAGGAACATTAAGAAAAATATGAGAAGTTTTCGAATATTTACGTAAGTATAAGATTTTTAAGAAAAAAATAACATTTAAGTCATACTTTAGGGAATACATGTATTTAAGTATACTTTTTTCTTTTTTCATAAAAAAAATATTACAGAAATAAAAAATAAAGTGATCTATAATATTACTTTTATAGCATTATAAATTTATTAACATGTTGACATATTTATTAATTGACATAGTAAGAGTACACAAAGAATCATTTTCCAAACAATTGACTTTCTTATTTCCACGATGTTTAGCAATTATATCCATAGTCTGAAACAAAAATACCTTAAAAAAATATCACAATCAATGTGTATACACTCAGTGTGCCTAACTTGACCATATTGCTTCTACCTTACAAAGAATTTGCTCTTTGATAATAAACAAAATGTTATGACTATAAACTAAATACAGTGTTGAAAAATATAATTGCAGAGTAATTACAATAATATGAATTACAAAAATGAATAACTATCTCTTGGCAGTCATAGAAAATGGATTACTTACCTACAAAATGTTACATCAATCATGGCGTTCTGAATTTTCCTTTACTGACAATAGAATTAACAAATTGAGCAATAAATTGATGCAATCGAGTCGGACAGACAGTCTCTGCACGACTTACTAATGCTACCTGTTAAATTCACCATGTAATTACCCACAAATAACAAGTAGGTCATGTTGAGTACTAGGCCATATATAGTGAGATCCAATTATTTTATTTATTACTTATTTATCTTACAATATTTATCCTTTTTTTATAACATTAATAATGATAAAGGTGAAAAGGGAAATATTATTGAAATTATATAGCAATAATGTTTTCATTTTTTATTTGTAAAATTTTACAAATCGCTCTTAACAAAACATCCTTTGCAGAAGTTAAACTTATATTTTTAGTTTTTGTTTGTTTGATTTTTTTCGAAAACGAAATTGCTTACGATGTGACGCTATGAAAAGAACGATTTTGCTGAAATATTAAAAAATTTAACTAAATCTGTGAAAATAATTTTGATCATCAAAATAATTATTTAGAAAATTATTTAGAAGAGCATAATGAGTAGTGTTCTAAAAAGTTTTGATATTCTAGCAACATTCTATGTAATTCTAATTTTTTTGATAGTTTAACAAAATTACATTGTTAAAAATAAAATGTTAATTTTAATTTAAAGACGTTGGACTTTCTGAGACAGAAAAATTAATATTTTATTTTTAATAGTGTATTTTCAAATCTGTATCTATCTAATTAAATTTTTAAAAACTTCAATAAAATGTTCTTTTCGCGTATCGATGGAGAACGATTTGGCGCCATAACTCAGATTTTTAATAATGGACTTGTTTGGTTTTCGTAGAAAATCCTTCCATATAACAAAAATTTATTCTACATAGTATTCTTATTTCATAGCGTTTATTATACTTGTTACAAGTCCAGGATAATTTACAATAATTAAAGCTCGCAAGAGCATTAATCACTAACGAGAAAGGAAATGGTCACATTGATTCCAATACCACTTTTAAGACAACTTTTCATACCCGTCAGTATCTTTACACAGGCTCGAAGATTGATTGACGTATCGTTCCTCCTGGCAATCTTGCCGCAACATTATATTTCCTCCTCGGCACGCTCATTACTTTCCTAACGAGGAAACCGATTTTACCCACAAAAATCCACCTCCCGACGGTTCCGCGCTCCGACGATTGACATTGGCGGCCACGTTTCTGCGGCGCATCAACGCCGCCGCACGACAACCACCGACAGGAACAACAACCAGCACGATATATATCCGCGGAACACGCAACGAGCGCAGCGGGCAGCCATATTATTACCGTCTTTTCGCAGTCCGCGCCTCTGTAATTATGATTTTATTTTTATGGACATAAATTATACGGGCCGCCTAGCTGTGTCATTATATGGCATTTTAATTCAAGGCTGTAGACATAATGGTAACCCGCGCCACACGGACTCACTGCTCACCTGCCCGTAGGTGAGAGACGGGACCGGGAGAGAAGGGTACCAGTCGTGGGGCACCGAGGGAGAAGGCCGATGAGCCGATAGTGGGGTACATGGACTTTGCCTCTCGCTCTTAGCCGGTTCCAACATTTTCCTTTCCGTTTTTCTTTTTGTCTTTTTTTTTTTTTTTTTTTTTTAGACATTTTCGAGACTTTTCTCGCGTTGGCCATCTGACATTCATTTTCCACGAAGTATTGCAAAATAATGGTGTACATCAAGTAAGTAAAGAAGGACTAAATACGGTCGAGGCTGGAAAGAGAGAAGGAGAGAGAGAAAATCTTAGAATTATATGTAAAATATATATATCTTTCAATTGTACAAATAAACTGCGCGCGGTGAAACTTGAAACATAATCATAAATTAAAGCTGAAATAATAATATCGCAATTGAGTATCAATTTAATCGTAGAACGCTATCGATAAATTTTACTTATAAGGGAGTGAGATCATTGAATATTAATATCTTCTCTCAGTAATCATTAGAAGGTTCAATCTGCTATGTTATATAAAAGTTACTCCAAAAAAAAGTTTGCAAATTGAAATTCTAGTTGAAAATGGATAAGTAAAAAGAAAATTTCTGAATCTATTAATTCTAGTTATAAGAGATAAGACTAGAATTCTGATGATCAGAATTTTCTGATACGTTCATTTTCCACCAGAAATTATTCTCAATATAGCAGACAAACTTTTAAAAATTCCGCTATGTTTCAGTTTGGGTTTCTTGGCAATCAGTATTATAACAGAGAAATGCGTGATAAGCGATTTAAATTTTTAAGCATTTTTGTGTTATTATATATTTTATTTAAGTGTTATGAACAGACATTGAACTACATATTCCATTCATTTCATGATGAACTTGATGATATATGTTTATTCTTATTTTTCACTTAAGTTAATAACTAGATTATTTATGTTCGTATAAAGGTTTATTATAAATATTTTTTTCTATTAAAAATGGAAAATTTTGTTACGTTAATTAAGAGTGTTATATCTTGTAAAATTTACATAATACTGTATCGCTCAATATCGATAATGTTCTGAAGTTAATAATGATGTTAATAAGCATCTTAAAACAAAGAACTTATCAAAATATATTATCCCAGCAAAAAATATTATCCCAGCCATATCTGGTGGTCCTTCTTTACTTATTTGATTTATTCATACATCGGTCTAGTTTAACTTATTATTGTTTAATGGTTCGTACATCGCATACGTGATCGGTCAGTTAATAACTCCAAGATTAGAAGGTTCGTCGGCGATCCCGTTCCGGCCATCTTTCGCAGCTCGGTAGTTTTCTCGCGATGGTTAAGAAAGTACATCGTTCTGCCGCTTCTTTCGTTCTCAAAGTATGTATTCACCGTGTACTCTGCAATTACGTAAGAGTGTATTTGCAACGATTTCACGAAACGATTACGAAACGTTGTGTAAAATAAGGTGCACGATTTTAATCTATATATATTCCTATTAATTCAGTTGCCTCTTTTTCGTTTATGTAATAACTTTGCAAAAGCAAAGTGGAGAAGAAAGAAGGGAAGAAGGCAACTTTTACAGCAATTTCAATCGCGTCTACGTTTCGCCACGTCTCTCGACGTACATACGTGTGAATTCAAAGATAGGTCCCGAAGGTTGATAAGCTAATTGACTATATTTTCTCATTATAATGTTACATGGGATAAACAAGATATAATCTTCGAGCGATGTATCTACTATTTGCGAGGAAACAAAGCTACGCTCCGTCACGCGAACGCACCGAGCGTCAAGAGTTAAACTTTACCGGCAAACCTTCTGATGCGTTTTTACCACAGTCTCGTTAAAAACACACATTTGTACGCGGTGTGCGTGGTATCACGCTCGGCACAGCAGCGTCTGCCTCTCTATTACGATATTACAATGTATGATTTCGCGATATAATTTTTGCTTACATGCACCGTGTATATTCCCTGTCCTTAAATGACAAGCACCCCCCGCCGGCTACGCCCCGAGTCACCCTCTCTCTCTCTCTCTCTCTCTCTCGTTGATAAGTCGTGGCTCTACGTACCTATGTATTTAGCACCGTGCACGTGAGTGATATTCGTCAAACGGCGGCACGGCTATAATTTAACCGCAATTTCACAAACGCGGCGCGCCGAGGACCTGACGATTGCGCCGAATAATTACGTCGGCGGAGCTGTTGTTACGTCGTTACCGTCGGAATTACACTTAATTTGCAGTCATAAGCATACCCAGGCCGCGCGTACTTTGCTTTTGACAATAATTCGCATTTTCTCGGAACGGTCTCGCTACTATCTGTAACAAAGACGGCAGGCGATGGAAATACGGTAATTTCCAGAGGGAGACGTGACTCGACTGCTCGTCAAAATATTTTCTGGTTCGCTTACCGCTGACGCGTAAATACCCACCTATTATCGCCCGGCATGTGCCGCTCAAGCTTACGCGATATCTAGCCCAACACATACTCGCGCATGCCGCGTCGGCGGACTATATCTCTTTCTCCCTTTCTCTCCATGTCTCTCGGCCCGAGTTATAAATTCTCGGATGCGCGTTAACAAGTTCCGATGCCCCCGAAAGGTAGAGAAACTTCGGTCCGGCTGACAGGTTATTCTTTTAATTGGAACAGAACGTAATGGCCATCGCGTTGAAAATGACATCGCGCGCGGAACCCGTCAAACGACAGCGTGACAAAAGACAGGGCAAAATCGGAAGCTCGCCGGCTTTTTGCCGATGAATGGTATGAGGATCAACACGCACGGTAGCCGGTAATACTTGATGTTACGAACGCACGGCAGAGTGGCAAGCTGTCAGCCCGCCGCCGCGCTGTCAGTCTCCTGTCTGGTTGCTGTCTGTCTGTCATTCACTCACTCAACCCACTCATTCGGCTGTCCCATCTCTCCCCGACTTTTTCGGCTCTTCGTCTCTCCGCCTCTCCCACTATTTCTCTCTTCTGTCTTCTTCTCTTTTTTTCAATCTCTCTCTCTCTCTCTCCCTCCCCCCTCCCCCCCTCCCTCTTTCCTTTTTTTTCCGTGACTGGCGTTCAAACTCGTTGGCCCCGTTACAGCGACGGACGTGCGCGCATCTGCCTGCGAAAATATTTTTTCGGTCCGGAGTGCGAGCGGGCGATACCCACCGCGATGCCCGACGAAATTCATGCCAGATGTAGCTGCTCCGTACGACTCGATGTTTGCACGAAGGAAATCTTTATTAAGTGAGGACGACACCGATATAGTTTGAGAAGAGTTGAGATACACTCCGCCCAAAAATATTTACCCATCCTGGAATGTTATCATTTCATGGAATATGTATCATTTTTATACATCTAAATTTTGTTCTAATTATTATATATTCTTTACATATAGCTTGTTGTTTGATAAAAAATGGCACAATTCAGGAATTAGCACTTTTGACACATGACAGGAAATCATTTCTAAAGACATATATTTTTTGTTGGAGAAAACGATACAATTGTAATTTCTCTCAATTTTATTGCTGGAGAATAGAATTGTCGTTTGTTCTCTAATCAAGGTTTCAATGATTGTTTACAGAAAAATGATCTTTTTGAATTAGATATTGTAAAACATTGATACTGAAACAGTTATAGAAAAACGTATTCCTATTTGGAATTATGCCATTTTTCTTTGAAAGTTTCTTTAGTGTATTTTAATTGGTTTTATTTATACTAGAAATACGTCTTATTTTAAGTTATGACATCGTTCTGTATATTTAAGAAATAAAAGTTATAGGGAATAGTTCTCATCGCATATGTTTAAAAAAATAAAATATTTTAATTGAGATTTCTTTTAAACTTGAAATTTAAAGATATAAGTTTTCTTCAAATGTTATGATTTAAATATGACATTCTCGAAATACACAACTCTGATGAATGGATGAAATTTATACTACACTAAGATTGCAGTATTCGAATTTTGGAAACTTATGACATAGTTTTAAAAAAACGTATTCGTTATAAATAAATAATTAATTAAAAAATAATTTAAAACAATTTTATTTATTATAGTTCTAAAGTACTTTTAATACCATTCAATTTTCATTCTGAAAAATTTTTTTTTATCTCTTACAGTTCCGGCGATATTCGCTTCGAAAGAGAAAAACCGATTTTTTTCTAAAGAGTGTTTCACTCTCTAAAAGTGCGTATAAAAAGGGCATGTATAAAAAAATACGTATCGCTTATTTTTATTTAAAGAATAACATATTAAAAGCTCATTAAAATCGGATGGGAATAGCTAGATCCCTTTTCTTGTAAGTCAGTAAGCCAAATGTAAAAATTCTCCAATTAAGAAAAAATATAATTTGATCGGTAACGAGAAAGTGAATGCATATGCAGAACAGACGTCACTTACATGCAGAGTCACATTCACTCGAACCAAAAACGCTCGAGGCTCATGTTTCAAGACGAATAAAAAAAAATTGACTTTGCTCACGTAACATAAAACTCGTTTCATTAAAAAGTAATATGACTATTGGACGCCTCGAACGGAATGAGACCGATATATTGTGAAAGAATCGAAAGAATTTCTCTTCTCACGCGAGACCGTCCTTAAAACAGTCATCTCAAAATCCATACCTTGCAGCGAGAAACAACATGACAGGTCCATATATAACATATATCCGGCATAATGTCGGTTATAAACTGAAGGAGGCGCGAACGCAACGTCGGGGACAATGAACGAGCTTATCCGCGTTGCTATAAAATATTCTCTATGTGCCGCGTGTCCACGCAGCCGTAAAACGCGAGCATCCGTTTAATGATAAATTAGGGACGACGCGACGCGTCGGGTACCGAGCGAATATGTCCAACCGTGTGTACACCGTTCTCTTTTCCTTCTCTCTCTCTCTCTCTCTCTCTTTTTTATCGCGACAGAATACCGAACGATTTAACTCGCAGTTGTTTGCATATCCGGTTTATGTTTCAATCTAGTTCCATCAATATGAATAAACACCGGTACGCGCGAAGGTAGCACGACGCGCGGGCATTAATATGTATTGGCAATAAATCGATATCGATAATTAAAATCTGTGCCCGGCCGGGGCTGGTGGGGTCCTTGGGAGTGCGAGCGCGTTTATATAAAAGTTCAATTTGTTATATGTAACTGCACGAGATGACTATAAATATTGCGTTACCCTTTTTAACCGGGATCGTAAATCCGCGTGATTTATGCACCAGCCGTCTGAGAGAGCCAAAGGGGTCGGAGATGGCATGCCGGTGACTGCGCGCCGCAGCAGGATTTCTAGTTCTTTCGCGCGTAACTAAATTCTGGCGCCCCACTTTATCATTGTTTCGATCGCTTCGGATCTCCGCGAACGATTTTAATCTTATTAAAATGCACGTAAAAGAGAACAGAAAATTCTTCGCTGTCACCTCGCGCTCCTTTTATATATTGCTCATTTGCAGTAACGACATAATTCAAAAATTGTCATCTTTTAGCTGCTTGCAGAAAGGGAACGGAAACAAAGAGACTGAAATAACATTCTTAAAAAACATATTTTTATTTCTCTATAATCAAGTGTCATATTGCATTTTTAAAATATTACAAAATTTGA
Source organism: Acromyrmex echinatior (assembly GCF_024713525.1). Taxonomy (NCBI): domain Eukaryota; kingdom Metazoa; phylum Arthropoda; class Insecta; order Hymenoptera; family Formicidae; genus Acromyrmex; species Acromyrmex echinatior. Next base: position 7,471,990 of record NC_141859.1, on the reverse strand, counting down.
CAAGAATGAGGCAAAATTCACTTTCTGGAAAACTGCTTTTTAAATGTGTCATTGTTACAGCAATTGAACAGATATTGTCGATACAATGTCTACATTGGAGTAGACGATGAACAGGTTTTGTAGAATAAATAAGTTATTTTATTTTTATTATACAGTATCTTCGGATACCGTTGATAAATTTTAGTAGGATTGAATATCATGTATATAAACGTATATCGATACACCTGCATTGAATTAAAACAAGTCGAATACACACGCAGCAGCATTAATTGTTTGACTCTCTACGATAGAATTCTCAATTATTGTCAATTAATTGATGATATAAATAGGTGCATTTAAATCTAACACGCGGGATAGAAATTTATAATTGTATAATTCAATGTCGCGTATCATATACGTGGAATTAAGAAAAATTTTCAGAGACCGAAGATATACGCAGTCTATACGAGAAGATGTGTATCTGAAAGGCGCCCGTGTGAGAAATTGCGTTGAGAAAGACGTTGTGATAACTGTTGACAAATGCCGCAAAGAAAGGAGGAACAGAAACTCGCGCCGACTAATGACGCCATCCATTTCCTTTTATATCTCGTGTGACGTTACAAAGCATCAGCCATCCTTCCCTTTCTGAACCCTTGACGCGTATTCACGCGTTAAAAGTGTCCACCTTGAGAGACATCCCCTTCCTCACCGCCCCCTACTGTCTCGTGTGTTTCGCCGTATCCATTGTGCGTGACCGTGTTGCGAGCATGTCCTGCGTACGTATGCGGGAAGACAACCGATATCAAATGAGCGTATCGGACATGGAATCCAAGAGGGTTCCCAAGGGACGAGAAGCTAATGGCTCGCCAGGTTCCATAGCGTTATTATTACTTTGGCTGATGACTTGTGACCTCCCTCCCCCTTTCCCTCAGGCTTGGAACACATTTGCCACCTATTTATCATTGAGAACTTGTGGAGGACGAAACCATCGCCTCAAATTAGAAACAAATATATTTAATGTCTATCTAGAAAGCGAAGATGAAATTGAAGATTCACAAATGTCTTTAATGATAAGCGTTAACGATGCAATTAAAAAGAATAAAGTATTATAAAAATGTTAGAAAAAAAGGATTATTTTAACTATCTTTTAGCTGACGCCAAAATCTGTAACACGATTATTCACATTATATATTAATTACAGATCTGACTTATATATTAAATGATTATATACTAAATTAATATATGTTCATTGAAAGACACTAATTAATAATTTCAAAGAAATCAAAATGACATAACTTGAATAAAAAATAATGAATACTAAGTTTATTTTAATAAGAATAATTCAAGTTTACATGTAACATAAAAAATAAAAATGTTTAACATTTTTGTGTAAAATAGTCATTGTATCTAATAATAGATACAAAAATTCAAAATTAAATAAATTAAAATGTAAAATATATTTTTTACATGAAACATTATTTCACAGGAAAAGCAGAATTATTTTTACTCATCAAAATCTTTGTTATCAAAATAGTGGGTCCAATAGACCCACCGTCAACTCCAGAAGGATATAATTGAGTGGGTCCAATAGACCCACGTCAGCTTCAGAGAGTTAATAAACTGAAAGAAAATACAGCAATAAAACGAAGAGGAATATAGATATTTTTACACTCTTGTGTATTAAAATTTTTATCGATAAAAGTAGAAATATAAAAATAAAAGGTAATAAAATTAAAAATAAAAATTTTCATTGATTGAAAAAAAATGATCCTCTAAACTCAATACACAACGTGTAGAAAATATACACACACACAACTTCTAATATTCTGCCTCTGTCTGTATATATATATATATATATAATGGAATAAAGGTGAAGAGAAGGATATACGAAAAGAAATCTGATATTAGATAACGCGCTCGAAGGTACTGTAAGACAACATACTTGACAAGTTAAAAGGAAAAGGCAGAAAGTGCGCGCAGAAAACTGCTCATACATTTTAATATTCCACGACTATGCTATCCTTTGCCCCCAAGCGGATAAAGGAATTATTTGCTCTTCGCAAGAAAGAAGCAGAGCAAGAGGAATTCGAGAGAGAAATGAAAAAGAATTCGACTTCAGCGGATGTAGAAGCAACAGACATTTGACAACGTGACTGTATGAATAACGCAAAATGTGGTATACCTACGAAAGTATACATTTATATCGATGATTTATCGGGAGCCTCTTCATTTGAGAAAGTGAATACGGTAATAAAATAGACAAGTTTACGATGTCATGGATAACAAATGATCAAACGATTCCGGAGAGAGGCCTATATCGATTCCCTTTGTCTCAAACGCACTTTGGAGATCACACATCCGGCTAGCTAAGTAAATCGGCGACGTATCATCGTCTCCGCAACAGGGCGTGAAAGGGGCTTTACCGAATCTCTGGCAGAATTCCCGGAAAAGTCCCGAGGAAAAAGGCGCTCGCGGTGGGAGGACGGCGCGCGAGCCGAGGAGTGAAGTGAACGAACCGAGGCAAAGGAGGGAAGATGACTGCTCGGTTGAGTAATGGATCAATTTATTTGCTGGCTGTAGGTACCTACCGGGGGTAGTAGATACGTATATAGGAGGCGTATAACAGGGCAGAGAAATGGCTACGTTGGATCCCCCCGGGTGTCGAGTAGAAAGATGTGCTGCGGGATGCGGGCCGCCAGGAGACGATTTCGCTATCCCCCTCCGGCTTACCGTCCTCGCCGTCGTTCTCACCCTCTCCGACTACCAAGCTGGTCCTTCTTCTTTCCACTCTTCGGCGACGGCAGCAACGGTGGCGGCGGCGGCTGCTGCTGCTGCTGCTGCTGCACGATCCTCCGCAGCCTCTTTCTCGTAGAGAAGATCGTATTTATTTCCACGGTGGTGAGAATGGATGGCGTTCCGGTGATCTATGTCCCGGCGCAGACACATCTCATTTACTCTACGAAGCATAATTCCTTAACACTTTTTCGGGGAAAAGTGCTCGTATATCTTGGTTACGCCAGCAAGTCGCGCGAATTCCACGCTTGGCACGCTCGTATGAGCAATTTACCCCGCGCACGCTTTCTCCCATATTTCACATTCTGTCTCTCCTCGGACAGCTGTGTTCCGTTTGATACCGATTTCGTTAGCGGAACTTTTGACCTGGTGATTCGTAGCGCAACTTTTTTTTCTTTTACACGAGATTTTTAAAAAAAATTTGCGCCGCTCTTGGAAAAATTTAATACTCTAAGTATTAAATAGAGGTTAGTGATTAATTATTTATTTTGAATGTTAAAAATACTTTGTAAGTACTTTTAATATTCAAAATAAATAATTAATCACTAATCTATTTAATACTTACAGTATTCAATTTCTGACCTACCTCTAGTCAGACCTAATTACTTATTTTGAGCATTAAAAGCATTAATTGCAGTTTAATATTTAAAATAAATAATTAATTACCAATCAATTTAATGTATTATTAAATTTACTGTATTATTAAATACTTGCTGTATTATTAAATTTAATTAATAATAATATATAGTATTAAGTTTCTCTCTAAAGACGAGACAGTAATAATAACCCTTCAAATGAAGAGGAAATGTCGTTCTATATCACTTTTGTCACGTATTTTCATACATTGTATGTGAAAAATATCATATAGAAATGAATATACAATAACAATTTTTTTTTAAATTAAAACTCCAGACGTGAAAGGATGTAACGGTAACAAATATGTGTCTTTATTAATGCGTTATTAGTTAAAACAAGTAACGATAACAAATATATGTCCTTATTAATGAGCAATGAAATAGTGATAACATAATAAAGTAAAAGAAACTTTAAATTAAGATTCCTGAGTCGCTGCGATCATATCGGATCATGACGTCATAAGCGAAAAGTGACACATTAAAGTTTATTTTATATTATTTGTAGATAAAGATAATGTGGGCAAAACAAAATAATGAGATTGCTTTAAAACATTTGTAAAAATGAGCCGAAGCTATCCTTACCCTTCCCTCCTCCCCGATAATCAGTAAATAATCTAAACGTAAGAGGCACTACGTGAAGTGCGTTTACCTGCATTTACCAGCATTTACTTAATACGCATGCGTAACCTATTTTCCCTTTACATGCCTTTTACGACTATTTACTAACCGTCAGAAGGAATAAGGATAACTTTGCCCATTTTTAAATGTTTTAAAACGATTCCATTATTTTATCTAAATTTTTTTTTTATTTACGAGTCGCATGCGTAAAACTTCAACTAGTCATCATCTTACGATATCACATCTAATATGGCCTCAGCGGCTACTCAGGAACTTTAGAAGTGGCACTAAAAAGGATAATAGTAGTAACTTTATCATATGCTGTAAAAAAACGAAATGATACGCAGTAGTAAAGTAAAATAAAACGTAAAATAAAAAGAGAGATGCGCAATTAAAAAATGAAGTATCATCAGCAGTAATGCCGAAACCTGAATCTAAAAACTGAATCTAAAAGCTAAAGTTAAATAAATTGAAACTAAAACGCAGTAGACGTTTTGATGAATCGTCAATTTTCCTTTGTATCCGGCGGAGTGATTATTCATCGATCGATTACATTATGCTTTAAGACCCGTTAACTACCTCAGGGGCTATTCGCGGAACGAATTATCCGCGACGGACCGGCGACTGGATATCGAATTAGAAGGTTGTGGATTGGCCGCCGCCGCAGGTGGCTATTTATGTAGCATCCGAAGTACCTGTATCACGATCATTAATAAATAACGGCATTATGCAAATGGGCAATTTGTCTCCGGGCATCGCGGAGGCGCACGAGCGCACCGCTCCGCCGTGTGGTCATTTTAAATATCAAATGAAAGTACAGACGCGCGCGATGCACGGCAATTTATTTTCGTGCACACTGTCAGACCGCGGCAAAGCAGCGGCTCGCATTTATAATGAGAAGATTAATGATGCGTCACGGCGTGTCCATATGAGGGTGCACGCTTGTATGAGTACGCAATGATGGCCGGCCATTAATTTATTGCGCGTCGCGACACGACGGGGCTGGGGCGCGCGTCGACGAGTTTTTCATGTTGATATCATTCTTGCTTTATCTACACGCGCGCTGTACGGGGCTTTGTCAGCGGTGTAAATAGAGATGTAAAATCATTCAACAAGCGCGGATTACACCCGATGACTTCGTAGATCAACAGGATACAGCGGCATTTCCGATATTCCCCTGTGGGTTACCCTTCGCTTAATTACCACACGGGCTCCAAACCTGATTCTGTCTCTATGAATGCCAGCAGATAATATATCATAAACCAGCGATAAAAATCATTCAAAAGGACTAGATGTTTTGTTGATCAAATCAAGACAGACATAAAAATAAAAAATTCAAATATTACAATAATAAGCTACTTTCATGTTTTTTTTTTTTAATTTTGCAATACAGGTTATTGCTTAAGTATTGTCCAATATTTAGGTGTTGGTTTTACTTTAACGTCATTTTATAAAGAAGATTCATATGAATGTATGTATAATTTAAATAGCCTTGCTTCAGAAGATATAAAAAATTCTATTAAATTATCATTTTTTTTAAATAGCCCGTAAACGAAAAAAAGGTTTAAAAATTAACATTTTATGTCCAACATTTTTCAAAGTATTGACGTCTATGATTAATCAAAATTAAAATTTGATTCCTGCGTACAAATTTCCTGTTTCGACGCTCTTAACTATTTATAAAATGGCGACATATAAAATATGAAGGAAATAGTCTGCTTATTTACTGTCCAAATTTAAAAAATAAATCTTTTCTGTGTTTAAGGACTGTATTAAGAAAATATAATTTTATAGAATTTTTGACATCCCACATCTCCGAAACGACGCTTTTAAAACTGACTTCTCTTTTTTCTTCATAAAATAACTTCAAAAAATTTATTTCTTAAATATTAGACAACAATTAAGAAACGTAATCCATATATTAAACTGATATATCTATTGAAACTGAAAAATTTCCGCTAATTTATAAACAAACTAAATAATTAAGTACGATAACAAATTGTATACGTATTTTTTTGTAAATCGTTAATAACAGGAGAAAAATAAAATCGAATAAACAAGAAAAATAATTTTTCAATTGGATGCAATAGGCCAATTTTAATAACAGACATAAATATTTTTTTATACATACCGATGTCAATTGCTCGCGTGCTTGATCAATCAGAAACAGATTTTTGTGGGATTAACGAAGGACCAATTAATTTGTCAATTTCGATAAACACATTTCCGCACGACCAAATATTTACCAAACGCATGGCGCACACGATGTTATTTATGGCAGCGCGTGACACAATAAAAATAGGGCCCATACAAGCTTTTTCGATAGACGAAATGGGTTTTGCAAACTCTCTGTCATAGACAGAAATAAAAATATATATAATCTTTTGTTCTACCTGTTACATTCAGTAACTTTTTGACACGATAATGTCAAACATTTTAGGACATTATTCTCATATAATACGTTCAGACTTTTTCATATATATAATGCAAGAGTACCTAATAAGAGTACTTTAAATAAAGGTATCTATTTTTTTATATTCACACATACACGCACACACACACACACACACACACACCATAGTCTTGTAAAACATATTTAGATATGCATAAAAAATATATTTGCTACTTTTTGCTCGTGTCATAAAATTGTAAGTACTATTAGAATTACATGAAGTTGTTTTATGATTCAAATGTGAATAAAAAATTATTTCCCTCTTTCGTTAGAGAATACTTCAAAATTCGCATTTGGTGAAACAATACACCACGCGACAAAATTTAATTAAAATTATAATACGTAGTCACACGATCGAAGTATCCGGATCGTGTTAACTGGAATTCGAGCCGCAATCGAAGCACCTTCATGGACGTTACAATAAAGTCGAGGTTTTAAATTTTGAAACTGTAAAAAAATAAATGAAAAACCGGCAAAAATTCGATATAAAGAGAATTGCAAAAAAAAAATCTGAAAATTATTGAAGCACTATGCAAACATTTATGTTCGCCTTATTCAATCTCCGTAAAAAAAAATAACCGACCTCTTACTTTCCTTATGATTATTAAAAACAATTAAGAAGGCAAGATAGCCCGATAGGATCGGTATATATTGCTGAACATTTTTTTCCCCACAAAATTATTCTAAGAAATTCATGTGCACGCAAAATAAATATTTTATACCGGAAAGCTAATTTAACGCACTTGCGATGGCTTCCGTGTGTTTAACAGCTACCTTAGTTGATTTAATAATATACCTAATTACTGTCTTACGCTTCTCTGCACGCAGTAACGATATTGCGCATATCACAGATCTGTACACGCAGGAACGGGCGTAAATTATGATTATTTTGATAGAACGAATATCGCTGTTAATTACCGGCCACCGTAATCATTACAATGTTATGACTTTGATATATTACAACGTCCTTTTGCTTTAGCAATGAAATTATGTGAAATCATCATCATTTTGTTATTCCGTGAAAGGAATTAAATTTCTCTCGAGCAGAAAGTTGTACATAATAATTTAATTCATATTCTTTAACTTTTTTTTTACAAGACTCTCTAATGTATTAAATAGATATATTTCTTTTTAAAAGGAAAACAAATTAAAAAAATTCGCTTAATTAGAAATGCTACACCTTGAATTGAGGACGAAACGCTTGCTTATAAAACATTTGAGAAATCCCAAACGATAGAATTAAATTGTTAATTTGTGTTCATAAACTCTTGGTAATATAAATTAACAATCACGTCATATTTTATATAAATATGTTCATATATCCAATTCATACTTTGTCACGTCGTATCAGATAAATGATTACTTATCGAATCTTGCGATAAATATTAATTGGGGAAGCATAGAATGTAGCCATAAAATATCGTCGGAAATGAGCAATTAAACACACCAGGGACTGTTGTAAGTGATGCTACCCATCGGGGTGTTTATCCCGCGTGTGGCGTGCATAGTAATTAATAGCCCCAATCGAAGTGCATTAAGAAACCACGCTATCGGTGCGCTCATTAGGTATGCGCCGGCCGACGTTCCCTTGCAAGGAAACGCAAGACCCTCATACGGTAATGGTTGTCAGGCGCCGGGTTGCTTGTGCACGGAAAGGTTACCAGCAATAAAATACCCGACATCCGGCGGCTATTAATGCCGCGGCGCAATGCCAAACGTCATTTACATCGGCACTTTATTTCTACACGCGTATCCGCGTCAGTTGCGCTCGAGGCAAAGAATGAGAAGAAGAGAGAAAACTCATGTTCTTCGTTTATGCTGCCTTAGGGTTGATTGTACCGGTGTCCAAGATCATTTTTTCATCGTTTCAGCGAGCACTTAGAACGTTCAAGCATGCCAGATATCTAGGATCTTCAGCTTCTCACATATTTGCGGAAATATATGACACTACAAAAGTAAATTTTGCAGTTTCTCCCGAATGGAGAACTCTATAAAATAATTGAGATTAAAATGTGTATTTTCTCTCTGTCTCTTCTATCTATATTAGCTTATCTACAGATATTTCAGTCCCAACACAACTCAGTTATTACACTCGGAGCAAACAAAGTAGTTCTGCCAACTATAATGTGATAACTTTGAAATTTAAATAATAATAATAATAATAATGAAATTTAAACGATACTGATAATAATAAAAAGCTTTTTTCGATCAGAGCTGGATTTTCCATTTTTAGCATGTAGGGGAGACCAGGACTCGTTATAGTACAGGGTTGATTGTCAAAATGCTTATAACTCAATCAGAACATGGCAAAAAAATCTCTCGTTTTGATTATAGATTGCTGACATAATATTAATTTCTTGTAATTTAAATTTTTTACATTATCAATTATGATCTTCTTGTAATCATAGAAAATGGTAAGTCTTAGAAAACTTTTGCTGCAATTAATTAATCGTTAATCTGACAAAGTTTGTGAATATAATCTCTTTTACTAAAAACGGTTATATAGGATAGACCAAAAAGAGCCGGCATTAAATGACAGACAATTATTTTAATCTCTTTAAATCGGCTCATTTTTAGAGAATATGTTTACGAATGTGACATTTCGTATAGATATATGTTTTTTCATTTTTAATATAGAAACTATATAATTCAAAATCAGGGTTGCCTCAGACCTGAGTTGCCAGAAAACCGGAGAAAGTCAGGGAAATTAAAATTGATCATGGAAAACCAGGAAAAATGTAAAAAGGTTTAGAATTTCGAAATATGCTCACAATTTCTTTAAATTACTCCTATTCCAAATAATTGTTATAATTTTTTAAATACTATATCTGATGTTTATATGTTCAAAACTTGCGCACTTTAAATGATTTTAATAAAATAATTCAAATTTATATTTTATTCATTATTTTTATTTGATCTCTTTTTTCGTAACTGCATTCTTTTTTTTCAAAACTAATTTATTTTTTGCTGGTTTGAATTTGTCCGCAAAATTTTACTATGCTACTAAGCTTTTTTTGCGTTTTTAATAATATATAGCTTTTCTACAATCCTTGAATCTAAATGTTAAAATTTACATATGTTATATTAGTCATGGAAAATTTTCCATTTTCATCTGGAAAACCTGGAAAAAGTCAGGGATTTTAAAATTCATTTTCTGTGGCAACCCTGAAAATAAAATTACGTACTTTGTAATTAAAATAAACAAATATTTTTCTGAGTTAATTATTATGCCATACTATAACGTATTTTTTTTTATCAATAATACATTTTTCATCTTACGTTTCTTATATTCCATTTTATATATATAATTATAAAAAATGATTAATATTATTAATCTCTCTATTTCCCAAATTTATATAATTTATTTATTTTGCTTACAACAACTTCACAAAATGAATGCTACTTCTTGTCGTTTTTTAATTAGGAGGTATTATTTTTTTCTAAACAATAGTTATAATATAAACTTTAAAAATAAATAAATATATTTGAATTACGTGAAAAAAAATTTCAACATCAAAGAAAAAAATCCAATAATACACAAGAATTTAGATACGCGAGACATTAATACGTAGGAATTTTCTTGGTTCTGAAATTTCACATAGTCGTCACACAGCCGTGCCATAGATTCATAAATCCAGGTGGCGGACTTGTTCGCGGCAGGAAAAACAATTTCCGGCAAAATGCCGAATTAAGTACTTATCTTTACGAGCCGTCGTGCAATTTTCTGAAAGGAGATATGCCGTTGGGCGCGCAGTACTGCAGGAAAAATTTATCGCAGTCCCGATACTGTATATTTCGAGCGCATAATGCCGCACATCGTTTGTTAACGAAAGTTACACCCGTGTGTACGATACAACCACCGCGATAAGAGTGGAGGAGGAAGTATTATCGTCGGAAAGGCACCGACATCATTCAATGTACATTTATCGAACATTTAATCTCGAGACTTTAACCCTCTGTCAAAACTATAACACAGTTATAAACGTTGAATATGTAAAGCTCTCGTTTATTTTAATTAATCCTAGAAACTATCAACTAAGTGATACACTTAAAATTAAAATTAAAATTAAAATTTTATGTACAAGGAAATATAATCCACTTTTAATAACAAAATATTTATAATCTAAACTTTTGTATATAAACACAAATAATCTGATTATTAATTTAAAAGGGAAGATATAATAAACACTCTATCAAATTCAATCTTGAAATGATATATAATAATAAATCAATTGTGTGTGAGTTTCCTTACATACATTTAAATAAAATATATGATAACAAGTAATAATACAAAATTGCTTAAAAATTGAAATGACCTTTTCTTCCACCGAAGTTGAATATAATTTGGTAAAAAAAAATCGTAAACGCTCAACAAAAAAGCAAATTAAAGCTAAAGATGTATTCTTTTGAATGCTGCAAACCACATTTGTGTGCGATTTTTAATTCATGCGATGGAACTTTGTAAAATTCGTACAAAATTTTCGGATTTAACGGATATCCGGATATTATTATATTCGTACAGCTCTATAAAAAAATCAATCAAATATCGAACTTCCAAACTTAAAAGTAAAAACTTCAAATTTTATAATGCTTTTCGCGAAAAATCTTACGATTGTTTTTGACGAAGTTATACTTTCATATTACTTGATTTCTTAATTTTTTAATGTAGTGTACAACGAATAAAATTTGTAAAAGCTTATCTCTGCTTGTCCTAGCTTTTAGCTGTTAGCAGATTAGATCTCCTAATGATCTGAAGATATAGCTTAACACTCAACTCGTTTACTTGTTCGTAAAATTTACATATGATAACATTCCATAGTTAAAAGCTACTGATTGATTTCAAGAAACCAAAATGACATAACTTGTATTTAAAAAGAATGAATATTAAGTTTATTTTAAGAATAAAATCTAAAGTTACAGATGTAATTTAAAGAAAATTGAATTTGACAAAAATTGAATTTTTACAAAGAGATTTATAATTGAGTAGAAGTCCAAAAAACTCACTGTCAGCTCCAGTAAAACACAGTCTTGCAGAAACATATTTCTAGACATGAAAAATTCAAATCTACATTTCGACGATCATTCCTTTTGTTATAAAAAAAAAACGCTCAAAATTATATCGTGTATTTACTTAACGCGTCCGACTATTAATTACAAAGTCCATGGCGAAAATCTCAAAGTGCTTAGAAATGGCGGCCGGAATGCATTCGTGGTGCATTCTGAGCTTGGAGTACGAGCCGGAATAAACGTACTGACCGTAGTTGGATCGCCGCCAGTCCGCGTTGGCATTCGTCTTTTCATCGCAACACGCCTTGCCCGTGGCGGATAGATTGATGCGCGCCTTAAAAGACGTAGGCGAACGATCTGAATTATTTGCGTGCTCCTGATGTGCCGCGAGATTGAAATTTTCAGTACTCGGAGCACTGCCAGTTATGTACTTGACGAACGCCCCTCAATCTTCCTGACTCTCTCTCTCTCTCTCTCGTTGTGTCACCATCGAGCGGGTCTTCGAGTGTAAAAATATCACGTTCGCGACGACAGTCGTTGATAATTAAATAGGAGGTGTCGAAGAGCAATTCGCAGTGTCCTCTTACCGTCGAAATAATCGATCGTTTAAATTAATTATTTTATTACATCTACTAAAAATAATTCAAAATTAATCCTACTTCGATAATCATCGAATATGTTAATCTCCCGAAGCAAAATCTGTAACGCAATTACTAGCGCTGAATATATAAAATCCATTTAATTTATATTAATTAAAAGTGCTAATTAATTTAAAGGAACTGAACTGAAATAATATGTATATATAAAAAACACTCAGTTTATTTTATTCTGGAATATAAGTCCTAATGAGTATCGAACATTTTTCCAATTTTTAAATGGCATAATGATTTAGAATAATTTTACAATTCACGTACGAAAGTTATTGCAGTATATTTGCTAAATTCAAGTGTTAGTTGAAAATTGTAAAACTTCCAAAGCTAATAGTAAAAAACTTTAGTAGATTTCAAAGAGTCACATATGATGATCTTTTAGCGTCACAAAAAATATATGTTCTTATTACAGGATTTAATAAAAATAATCTAAATTTGATAATATTATAACATAAAGAATTATATTAATTAATATTATTTAATGTTTTCAATGGAGATTTGTAATTATAGGTCTAATAAAAAAAAACCCCATCATCAGCTCCAGAGAGGTTAATCGTATTCAAAAATGTTATCGTTAAAAGCCACATTTTCACGGAGGAACGGGGGAATGTAGGTTAAGAGTAAACGCATTCCACGTGCTAACGTGGCGGCAAACGTCGGAATGCCTACGGACACCCTATAAATTCTAATTTAAAATCAGTGTGTCGCAACGAAAGGTCCTCCAAGAGGCAAGCCATTTCTCAGTATGTCGCTCGCATAGCTCATTCGTTTTATCGTCCTGAGTAGTGCGGCCCGTCAGTCCGGCGTCGTGATAAACAGCCAGCTACTGTCGTAAGTCAAGTCAATGTAAAATCTTATGCGTTACTCCTTTATAACGTTTACTTAGAATGACTCAACGCACGACGAGTACACTCACCGTTTAATCATCAAACGAATCGCACGTTTCGCCATCATTTGTCATTCTTCCTCCGAAGCGTACCAAGAGGATCAAACAAGCTGAGTGCTTGTTAAGTAGCGGTTCGTGCCTTCCCTTAATCGTCTAAACTCAAACGTACTGGCGCGAGTTAGTCTTATTATTTGATAGAGTAAGTCTTCGTGCTTTGGTAGCCGGTATTAATTGTAGGTATTATACAACACCCTGGAAAAGCACCTCACGTTAATCGACATCGACAACGTAATTAGATCTCCATGATTACGATCGGCAGCGACGCAAAGCTACTATCTTGGTTATCAACGTATCTTAGTTTATACGGCACTTCAAACTCTATCTTGCGTTGCTCGTTCGTAAAAATGTGTGGGTCCATGTCGAGCATTCCAGCGATAATATCGATAATATCTATACGAAATTTGAGCGATATTCTCTCTGCTTGAGCAATATTTCTGTTATTGGTTCAAAAGCTTTAATTTTTTTTGTTTGCCTTGATTCTTATATAAAATTGCATTTTATTCTACTTATTTATAAATTTAATGTAGAAGTATAGGATTACAAATTAAATCAAATACTTCATATATACTGACTAAAACTCTAATAAAAATTCATGCAAAAAGTTGATTTGGATCCACATTTAAAAGTTATTTACCTAAAACTGCAGCAAAATATAGTCATTGGGCTGCATAATCCATTATAAGCCAAATATATTTATCTTCTACGGTTGATTTCAGGATGTATTCGCAGTTAAAACTTTTTAGCTAGTATTAACTGTGTCCAGCAAAAAGAATAACTTTGCAACTGTTGTAAAATGTGATTGGTTTTTAATTCCTCATTAAATCTAAATGCATAAACCAATCATATTTATAAAGAATTTTACAATAGTTGCAAAGTTATTTTTTCTGCTGAATGTAACTATTGATATTGAGCGTATTCGAACTAACAAAGTAACTAACCTGCTCACCGAGTAATTGAACACGATGAAACATGATAGTTGTTACTTCTAGATCCAATTAACCACATTCAATTGCTCGATGAGCAGACTAGCAGCTTCATTCAGCTGCAACACGATCATTAACTTTTTTGACTGATTTTTGGCAGATACTTTCAAATAATATTGTACAACAAAAATATCCTTAAAAACGTATAACTTCAATAAAATTATGGGCATAGATGTAAGCCTCTCTGGACCTAAGGTTAATCTAGCAGGCGAGCGTCGCGACGCCTGGGCTAATGACACGTACGACGTTGTGCTGCGTGCCAGCATTCTCAGCCTCGTCGCAGCGGTCGTCGTCGTCTTTGCCGTCGTCGTCGTCGTCGTGGTCGTCGTCGTGACACGATGAAGGGGAAGCTCCGCCGATACCGTAGGCTGAGTGATGAAGTGAGTGCGGAGTGAGGTCTATTTTTGCGCTCACCGACAAACAGCCTCGTAGATCTCGCGACACGTTGTTAGAAACGCCACGAAAATACCCTCCGCACAGCCGAAAGTGTCGCCATGACATCCGCGGACTGCTCCTTCTCTCTCTCTTCTCTCTCTTCGACGTTTATTCCGAGAAGCTACTAAATGCCACGCGTCTTGTAATGACACGTCGTTCAATCGCACGACAAATATCGCCGAGTGGCCGATTATCGCCGACGCGCGGATATCCACCGTCACGAAAATTATACATGCCTTCCGTAAAACACGACAGTATATAATAGTGTCTTAAGTTGCATGTCAGCGGAGTGCATTGGACGAGTGCTTATCCGACGAGTCACTTTTCACAAAGTTTATTGAACGGCTGCGCTACCGTGCCTCCGATAATAATAAAATAAAGCGGCAACAAAATGAACATTCGAGAGTGCTGAAATATAGGTGGAGGATACAGTAAAACATTATACGAAGATCCATAAGAATGGCTTGATATGATACATGCTCAAAGGATTTCCTAGGAAATAGCCTCATGGATGCCGATGATAAATGATTAGTGGCGCGGGGAAACTGAGAATTGTAACGGAACCGGGATTGTGCGGGCTCAGAATATCCCATAATCGCATCCATTTGTATGCATGCCGATAGTTTACATACTTCTGAATCGAATTGTCGCGGGCAGACACGGCTAGAAATGTCAGACTGTAAGTTACTTAAAGCTTAACAATAATATTCGGATTTGGATTAGAATGAATCCCGAGTTACGCATCCAAGCTTCCAACAGCGATAAACGCAATTCAGTTCATTCCCATCGTGATCGGTCACAAAATTAAAATTTGTCACGCAATGAGGGGGTAATAAATTTCTATCATCTAGTAAAAAATGATAAATAAGAAGCATAAAAGTTAAGCAGGTTCTAAGTGTTAGAAATAACAGACGTTACGACCTGAAATAACACTATTTTCATAACATTAAATTATAAAATTAAAAAATAAATTCTAAGTTGATGCTTAATTTCGTACATATATCTAATACGATTCTTAAGTGAATTAAATAAATTACATGTTTTAACGCAAGATAAAACTTGATAAATTCCAAACAGAATGTAATGAAACGCACTTTAGCGTGTAATAAAATAATAAATAGGAAATAAACTTAGACAAGAAGGATAAAAAATTAGAAATTAATTAGAAAATAAATTCTAAACCGTAGGTGACGCTTAACAGCATATCTTAATTTATATTAATGTCTAATGCAATTCTTAAGTAAATTATATGTTCTGATATCAAAATGAAACTTGATAAATTCAAAAAAGTCTGTAAATATGTAACGGAACACATGTTAATATTCGCCTTTAATAAAATAATAAATAGAAAGTAGGTTTATATAGTTCGAATTAAAAAATGATAAAGAGGGAAACGCAAAAGCCAAACACAATCTAAAAGTCAGCCACTTCATCGTTAATTTATATTCACATCCAATTGCAGGCACATTGATAATTATAAAAATGGATTGCCAATATCGTAATTTTAAATACACGACAATGATATCAATTATTTTCCTCGACGCCAATTATGACGCAAGATATGATTAAAGCGACTAATAATGTACTATACGAATATTTCAACGTCTATTTAACAGTAAATTCTACCTAAACATCATCTAGTCACGCATCGTTACGTACAACAAGGAAAATTAAGCTAACGACGCACTTCGTCATAAATTCTTTGGGTTATTAACTTTGATTGCTCGTAGATTATACCATGGAATTTATTTAGTACCGTTAATATGCTCAAGTCTCGGTGAAGGCACAGGTAAAAGAGGGTAAATGAAAATTATACACACTATTCATGAACGAAATGATCTTGCTACTTTAGATAAGATAAGATACTCCGTGAAATGCAATGCTGCATTCACATATATCAGATAGTCATAAAAGAACTTACAGGAAAAAAACTGCATTACGGACAACTAATTAAACTCACGACGTCATTACTAATGTTCTCTTTTCTAATTTAACGGGACGAAATCTTTTACCATTAAATCCTTTCGTAATGACAATCGAGTTTAGATGATTCAACTCTGAAGAAATCTCATCATCGGAATATTTCCCTGCTAATTTCTGACATTGTAACTATTAAATCTTGGACAAATATAATAACAAGCGCAAGAGAACTTACTTGGTAATAAAAATTTATCGTAGGAGAAAATTCGGTGGGGGGGGGGGTTTCCAGGAAGCGCGATAATAAAATCCTCGAGGGCTAAACGTAATCGGCGCCCGTTTATGCCGCTGTTTGTAAGAACGAGAGATTTTCAGAACAAATCCAAGCAGGCGTACACCCTATATCAGGCTTTCCGCCGGCTCCCCTTCTGACAGTTATTGCAACGTTTGAAGATACTTATTCGAGGAAGTTACGGCCAACAGCTGTGTGCTTTTTTCGATCGTTTGGTCTTCACCGTGAAAATTATTATGTACCGCACCGAGTTTATACATGCGATGTAGGCATAACCTCCCGGCATAGGAAGTCTTATATATTTTCCAGAGCTAAGCGGCGGGAAACTAATGATAAACACGGCTCTTCATGGCTATAAGGGGAAATTAATGTTCCGAACGTAACGGTAAATGGAGTGGAAAGAAGACAAGAAACTGCGAGATAAATGACGCCAGGTTCGCCGAAGAAGAGCATCTTTCGCGGAAAACCACAGAAACGTGTAGTGAAAAATCTGAAGTTTTATTCGAGGATCATTCTGGAAATGTGTCAGGTAGTGGGAAAGGTGATGGAACATATTAGAGGATAATGCCAACATTTAGCTAACGTACTTTTTCTCGATGCGTGCACTGATAGAAATGATTTCTTTTATCATAATTTTATTATAATCTGTAGTCATTTTCAACGCCAACTATATATTTTTGGATAAAATTATAAATATAATAGTTATTATTGCTAATATTATACCAATAATAAATATAAAACTAGAATTTATAGTTATAAATATTTTACAATACAAATTTAATCACCAAATATTTTCTCTCTTAATGCATATAGATAAATATAGTATATAATAGGATAAATATATAACATTGAAAAAATATTAAATAAATATTTGTTTGAATATTTCTAAGAGTAAACATTTACTGAATATATATTTATTTTATAAAAATCATTAATTTAACTGTAATCATTTTTACTAAGTAAATATTTAATTACTGTAAATTTATGTTTATTCAATACTATTCAAAGGAATATGTATTGAGATTTAATAAACTTTTTTTAATGTAAATACTATAAAATTATTACATCATATCTTCTAATTATGTCATAACTTTTCAAACAATCTGTTACTTTGCTACGAGATTATCTGGACATATCTGAAAAGGTACCTTAAAAGTCAGCTATTTATGTGATTAATAATATGATTGATTGCTCATTCCATATCCAGAATTAATGGAATGTGTCAGCAAACGTGTCCGTTATGCGGATCAACTATCGTTGCGGGAAGAATATTTAGAGACTTCACGCTGGAAATGTCAGACGCGGTAATCCTCGGGGGATCTATTTTACGATAATCATTGTACCGGTTTATTACACTATAATTCCATCTCTGTCATTCATGTCAGCAATCCCTGACGTGAACTTTCAAGCGCTCTTTTATCCAGAGACGAGAATTATGTAACGTATGTCAACGCGCTGCAAATAAGATAAATCTCGCCATCTCTTTCACGTATTTTCAGGCAAAAAATATAAAACCTCCGTAGATATAAATACATATAATCCGTGAGTTAAATCAGATTAAATTACCGCGCGTTAAAATCCGAAGAGATGTATTATCAAGATATAATTTATTACTGACGTCTCACAGAGGGAACACTGTGCGCTCAACACCTCGCGCAGCTGAGAATTTCTCAAATTTCATAAATCAAGGAAGTAAATTGAAGTGAGAACCATCGTCAATTCATTGCAATGAGAATTAACGTCACCCTTTACGGAAACGTTGAATGAGATTCTGGCGTGCCCAGAGTGCATTAATCGTTTCGTCATTAAGAAGAAGATCCCGAGTACGAAATCCGGTGATAATGAGTGGCTTCATTAAGGACCGTTGTTTTCTGTCTGCGAAAGTCTTTACGCTCACTTATCAACGAATTCCAATTTTTTTTATTTCAAACAATTAATAAACTCCAGGCTTTATGTCGAAATATCATTCGTGTCAACAATATAAATTGACAATCGCCAATTGGTTCATTAATTAAACACATATTTCAGTTGCCATGCAAATCACATAACGATATCAACCATTTCAAAGCTACACAGTAAAAAATATTTTGTATTTGTGTTAATACCGGTCTTTATTAAAATTGTACTGTTGAATTTTTAATATACCCAAGTGTATAATTTAACACAATGTGATTGTGTTATTTGAATATTTATATTAAATTGATATTCAACATTTTTTAGTATTTAAATAATGTAATGTATGAATAAATGTAAGAACAAGTAATATAAAAATAATTAATTTCCAAAATTAATATTCTCTAAATAAACTATTTTTTGTTTATACATATATATAAAACAAATCTAAATAAAATTCCCATAATTTATCTTATAAATAATTTAATTTACAATAATAGCGGTATAATTAATTTATCTCATGTTTTAATTCTATTCATTATTTATACAGTAGTAATAAATTATTTAAATCTTATATTTACAATTATATTATTAGTTCAATACACAATTTTAAAACGTAAGCTCTAAAAGATAAATATATAAGATGTATTAATTTAAAAAATGTATTATTATTAAATAGATTATTATTAAATATACAAATGTTAATGGTACTGGAGAAATATGCGTCCGCAATTTGTATACAAATTGTATCAGTGTTACATTTTTTGTTAATTCTTTATATAAAATTTGTATTACTTTCTATCACACTTATCTTATGTTAGATTGATACAAAAATTTGGGTGATCAAATCGTTTGTGATATGATGTGAATTGTATTAAACTTAATCCAAAATTTCCATCTATATAAATAAAGCAATTACGTAATGTAATACGTATATGTTAACTGTCTCAGTCATTATCTAATAGATGCATCATAAAATTAATTACATACGCACATTATGCAACTCTAGTTCAGACAACGAGATTTTGCTACGTAAAAAGTTTGATATAAAAAGTAGTAATTACATTTTATTCTGACATGATTAGCAGAATAGATTGACGTAGATTCTGACATCCAATTCTTCTCTTGTGCATTCTCAAATAGGTATTAACGGTTCGTCTACGTATACAGAGACGGCGAGAGAGAGAGAGACAGAGAGAGAGAGAGAGAGAGAGAGAGAGAGAGAGAGAGGGAGAAGGAGAGATTCATTTTTTATGTGTAAATGCGCGAATGCGTCGACGGTGGACTGCGGAACGAAATTTGAATTGATCCGTGCCGCTCGCCGAGAGTGAATGCGCAAGGAAGTGATTGCGGATGATGGACGATCGATGCCGGGGGATGATAAAGTGGTAGCGTGTGGCGGAGAAATATCGACGGGACGCGCCCCCATCTATCAGGTCTTTCCCCTGCCGTCTTTCCCTTCTCCGTCCGCCACGCCGATAATCACCGGCTGCCAACCAAAGTCAGGGATACAAGTAAGATCTTGTAGGAAGATTTGACTTGCTCTCGATCAAGGTAGAAATTCAGTAACGCGGTATCTCTGCCATGTTCCGAGGTTACATAACTGACTTGAAAAGATGTAAAATAAAAGTTCGATAATGTGATCGCAGAGAATATCGTAAAATATTTCGTACACGCTTATTTAGATACACTGAGAAAAATTTGTTTGGTATTTGTGATTAAAAATTATTTCATAAAATAATTATGGTTAAAAGTTCCATTTTTATAAAATAAATATTACAATTATAATCCTATATAGCACAGATCCCCAAGGAACGTCTTAAAAACGTCCAGAATACATCCCAAAGATATCTTCAGAACATCCTCCGAAAAGTTCATTGTGAAATGTTAACAATAATAATATTTATAATTCCATATACTAAAAAAATAGTCCACATGGAAAATAATTTATTACCATTCTCAGTTCCAACTATAATATATATTATTTTTATAAAACAGTAAATATAAATTATTTAACTATAAAGTATCATTACTAATGTTATAACAATAATAATTATAAAAATAGAGCTCCTAATCACAATTATTTTACTATGCAATTACAATTACGAATACCAAATACTTTTCTCTCAGTATGAACAAGTTATCATTGACTCTCAAATTTTTAACCTGATATTTTTTAAAAACGCATTATTTTTTTTAAATAATATATGTACAGCAAAGAGCGTTACGCGAAAACCTTAAAAAGAATCGATATGCAATTCGCAAACAGTTGCGGGACACACTTTTCAAAACTTCGTGTCTATCTTTCCCCGAACGTTGGCCTCTGTGTCACGCTGAAAAAAAAAAAAAAAAAAAAAAAATCAAAAAGTGTCAGTTCTATTCCACGGACGTATTAATACGTCATACGGTTACGCCTGGCGCGGCACGCAATGCGCTGTCATCCATCACACTCGGAAGATGCACGCCGCCGTCGTTCCGGCGTGCACTCGCATCATACTATCTGTACATACGAGGGTGGTGCGCGGAGGGGGGGGGGGGGAGGAGAGAAGGGGGGGCCGCGCGCATCCAGTTAA
Source organism: Acromyrmex echinatior (assembly GCF_024713525.1). Classification (NCBI taxonomy): domain Eukaryota; kingdom Metazoa; phylum Arthropoda; class Insecta; order Hymenoptera; family Formicidae; genus Acromyrmex; species Acromyrmex echinatior. The sequence goes on along the minus strand of NC_141859.1, from coordinate 7,450,817 downwards.
AGTATGTGAAATCCAAGTGCTTTCAACTCCGCGGCAACTCGCAGCCATAACTCAGTCCGCGCGTCTCTCGACGTGCGGGGGTAAGAGTTAGAAGAATTTCACGGCTGGCGTCACCGTGCACGTCGAGAGCCTGCACATAGGTATACGGAAGGGGGCAACCTCCGCGCGCATTTTCACCCGACGACACGTGTGGCCGACACTACTGCGTCGTACTTTTCCGGCGACGAGACGTACGTACGTACGTACGTACGTACGTATGTACGCCGCCGCGCCGTTTCGCGGATGTTGAGTCGGATCTCTCCCCGAAACCGAAATCTCTTCGGTCTGCTTGGCTCCGTTATGCTCTCCCGCCAACCGTTGGAAGCCACTTGTGAAATGCGCCGGTTGTGACGTGGCGATGAAGGTGAATTGTATAAATCTCGGTCGTTGCGCACTGCACACACAGTAAATTCATCGAACGTTAATAAATATCATGAGCAAGTAATTAAGAATGTATTCTTATTATTTAACGTCATTGTTTATTCAACGTCATCCGAAAAATGAAAATTCTTCCGACATTTATTGATTATTCAGATAAATATCACTACATGCTTTAGTCGAAATGATAAAAGATACCCCCATCGGGTGTGGAATGTATAAGGGAGGTTCAAGTTCGAACCTTTGTTTGGGATGATGTATTTTTCACAATACATTTTTTAAAGTGGATTATTTTGTCAGTATAATTAAATTGTACAGTTTAATTTATGATATTACGTACTCTGCGGTTTCAATTTAAAACTGAATTTAATTATTAAATTATTTTTAAATCGGCAAATAATCGGCGCGCAGTTTGCATGAACGGGAAATCGTAAAATTTACACGTAAAAATATTATTATAGGCACTGATACTTTAACTGAATGAGACAGACCTTCACTTCTTCGATTATGCATGAATATTGTTGCATATTATACGAAAGCATAAACAGGAAAATTGATTTCACAGCAAAAAATATTTTATATTTGTATCAAAATTGGTCCTCGTTAAAATTTTTATCCGAATGTTAATTTAACATGATTATTTTAATATTTTATCTTAAATTTATATTCAACGTTTTTTTACCGTCAAAATAATACAATTTATAATAAGTTAATAATACAATTGATATAAAAATAATGTATTTTAAAATACTAAAATTATAAATAGATAAGATGTATCGGTTTAACATAATTCATGAATTATTATAAATATTAATTTTATTGAAAAACAATGCTTCCGCAATTTGCTTGCAACAATTCGCTTGTGTTTTATTTCTGTGTTAATTTGTTACATAATATACGCGTTACTTCCTTACATATTCTTGTATTAAATTAACACACAATTTGAATGAACCCCTTGGGACACGTGGAATGTGAATTACATTTATCATAAATTTTCCAACTGTGTGTAAAAGTAACTAAACTCTCCAGTCCTCTAACTCGTCGCCTTGGTTACGCACGTATGCGTGTACGTCGCGTGGTGCGAGTCTAGTCGGAACGTAGGAACGGAGATCAGCATACGTCGCGTATTATTTACAATTGGCGGCGATTTATGTCTCTGGGCCGGATAGAGGTAGGTAGGTAGGTAGGCATGGGGAATGTAGAGAGAAGGAGAAGAGATCTGCGAAAGAGAGGAGAGAGAGAAAGAGAGAGGAAGAGCAAGAGGGAGAAGAGCCAAAGGGGTGCAGGAGGAAAGCGAAAGAGAACGCGGCCGCCTTGCCAGCCAATTCCCGGCGGCCCGCTATATTTACGAGGCCCATAAAGTAGCGAGCACGACCGCGTATATTGCCACGTAAATATCAGCTTATGGAAATATAGAGCTCAATATCTGCTTGCCTGCCTACCTGCCTACCCAACGCGCTCGGCAGCTTTTCTTCCCTTTCCCATTCCGAGGGGCATCCCCGATCCGAGGTAGTTCTCTCGCTTAGCTCACTCGTAATCGCGCAGTTTCCGGGAGGAGGAGAAGAAAAATCAGTTCGGAGACTCCGACGTCATTCCGGCGGTGGATTTATCGTCCGGCTTCGGACGAAAAGCCATTCGACGATAGCAATTAGCGGCGTGTGGCGAGGAAACGTTCGAGTCTTAATTACAAGAAGGACTTCGCGGAACAGGTTTCTCTTTATACTTAATAACGTCCCGATAAAAGTGCGCTCAGTGTTAGGGTACACGCCTACTTAATATACGAAATTTGTATTTGTCATCTTTATACTGTCACAGGCGTCATAATTCATACTCGTTAATAACATACTCGCAATGTCACGTCGTCGCGTATTATACTTTTTTGTGTTTTTTTTTTGTTTTGTTTTTTTTTTTTTTTTTTGCATGCGCACGTTGACGCTTTTGCCGATGTTAATGGAGGGGCTATATCGGAGGCCATATGCGGATATTCGTATCCACGAAGGAGTCGGTCAGAAGTCTAGAACGCGACGGAGGCGAACGCGACAAGGACGGCTGTCGCTGGCTGACACCATTAGCGCGGCCATCAGTCACCATTAACACAGATGTCCGTGTGTTTCCGCGAACATCGCATTAATCACACCTATCCACATAAATTTCCGCCGGTCCGAGCGGAGCAACGAAACCGGAGCGCGTCCTGACACCTTAATGGATGATAAATCAGGAATTCATTAAGGGAGAAGGGGGATTAGGACAGATGCGACGTATTTATTAAATAGAATACGATGCGGGAGCACAAATGGCTGTATTTTAATCTATCCGTTGTCAGGCCGTTGTCCACCGTTGCAAATCGCCGAGTTGACAATTTCGGGCACGTATCTCCGGTGATTAATGCGTAATTAACGAAAAACATATTGGCGGGGCGCGGTACGATAAACCGAGTTACATCATTGTACCTTCCCGCTTCGTCATTTTAATTATAATGACGAAAATTAATATAACGTAGGTACGTAAAATATCAACCTTGTGAGATAGAAATTTTTTTTGCCCCTCACGCTATTCATTTCAATTAATTTCGATGAATAGTATACCTCACGGATAGTTTATCACTCGAGGAACATTTCGGAATATAGTAGAGCGGAAATGTAGAGACTCGTGCAACCAGTTTCTATCTATTAATTTCTAGATAATTGGAACTGCGAAAAGATTGACGCGCTTATAGTGACATTACAATTAGCATCTAAACTAACCGGTTAGTAAAAAAAAAAAAAAATTCTCGTCGGAAACATAAACTGGTGTTAAAATATATAAAGCTTATTAAACACACGCCGAGTTGTTCTCGAATGGACCCTCCGGACGAGATTGAGCGCGTTGATAATTCCATAACACTGCCTATACGTTTTCTCTGATCGCGATAGGATGCATTAAGCCAACGATGTTAAAATGTAAATGGCATGTGTGGCCGAAATGACACGTACAATGGACGAATCTCAGTGACGGACAAATTTATTTTTACGCAAACGTCATCGTCCGGCGTAACGTCCTTTACGAACACCGCCATATGGGTATTAAAAGTTAGACAGAAGTCAGTGTTTTTGATCCTCGCTGACGTGTTTTACGAGAACCGTCTGGCAATTAATCGGAATTTATGGCATACTTCTGTAACGCCACTTCGGATGAATCCATCTTAAATACCGATGCCGGGAGGGACAAGTTTAAGGCCGGTTGGGCGACGCAAGCAATTCCACGCTCTTTTTATCAGGGACAGCTGCTAAACGTTCTCCACTATCCTTGTCTGCAAGCCGGTTGTGATCCCGTGCGAGAAAAAAATTACGGGAGTTACGCGCGCCGACGATCACATCTTTTTGCATCGTCTCGTCGGAAATTTTATGTTCCGCCGGATTGAGATTCCGATATTTTATATTGCAGAATCTCGCGTTGTTTAACGATCGAAACACACGACAAGAAGTAATAATTACGACACGGCAAAGGAGAATCTTTAAGTGTTGGAGATACAATTCTCCACCGACAGTGATCGATCTTGGAAGTTTTCGCAAAGCGGTCGGCTTCACAGGTGGCTGCTTAAAACCCAAAAGATTTCGAGTAGAGCGTGTAGTTCGCAGATACTAAGTTGATGATGCTCTCGATCTGATTACGAATACAAAGCAACCGAGGATCAGGAAATCCTTAGGATTGCTGTTCTGATTGAAACTCCTGCGGATATTTCCCTAGCGTGTTGTCGCGCATACCCGCTTTGGCTACCGGTTTGTAGCAGGTGTAACGAGCAACCTCCCGCTGCGGCTATTAAGCTTTAGCCAAAATTAAACCTCACGGAACTTGAAACCCCAGAAGTTATTATCATGCTATTGCTCTTGCGGACTCCGGCCAAACCTTTCTCTATCGGTTTGCCCCTGCGCTTCGTGTAATACTAACCATCAACGTGATTCTCATGCCACGTACAGATTGTTGTGCGGAATAAGAAAGATAAAACCGTGAAAAATTGCGGGATACCATCAAAAGTTTTTAATACGTATAGTTACTCGGATCAGTTTTTAATGTAGTCACTCGGACTACTTCATTGCTAATTACTCGATCTACATACATGCATTCGTGTAGATTTAATTTGTTGATATCAATATTTCTTATTGCATTCTTTTGATTTAATGATTTATAAGTTCAAAAAATAAACAGGCAATTGGCTCTGTAGACGGAGTACAATTTGCTTCTTTAAAACATTTTATCTCAAATCAAAAGAAATTTACTTGTACATGTTTCGGCTAATCTTCTAGCCTTCTTCAGCAAAAGCAACAGTTATAATACGATAGATTGCTATTCCATTAGTCGCAGTTAAAATGAGAAAAAAATAATAACAGCAAATTGAAATCCGATCGATATCGTAAGGTGGTAATCCTCCATTATAAAGTGAACTCTCCAATTGAAATACTGGATGGTAGTGAACGATTAGGAATTCCACAATGACGTAACCGACGATTATAATAGTCGTAAATTATTTCAATTTTAGAGTAAATAGTCGCATTACAATTAGAGGCATAGTCAATTGATAAAAGCATATTGAAAGATTGAAATAAAAGAAACGGTGATTCAACACAACTGTCAAATTATGTCACTAATTAAAACAGAAAAATCCAAGTTCGATGCGAAAAAGAATAGGTATCGGAATTCAGAATTCCTATTGTAATATCATAGATTATTTAGAATACTTATTTTAAACGTAATCTTTCAACTGGCGACGTTAATTTCTTCATATTACTTTTACAATTTAGAACGTTCTTTTGTCAGTGAATTTATTAATGTTATTATATTCCACAACAAACGACGGTATTTTTTAATAGCTTCATTTACATATGAAGAAAGAAATTCGATTTATATGTGCGGTTTTAAAAAAAGATATATTCTGAGTTACAAGCGCAATGTGAAGATATGGGCGGAGAATACAACAAATTTTCCGCTTAGCTTTTGAGAAACTAGCTTTTGAAAAAGACTACCCTAACGATGTTCACGCCCTCCTCTTGAAAATATTAGGCCTGCCCCTTTCCTTTCTCGAGTGCGCCCGTTCCTTCAAAGATCGCCAATTGCGTCGACACTCCGCCCGATAATTATGGCGGTCCCTTAATGAACCACCCTTACAAATTCAACGAGTTCGATTGGAAAACGCCCATTAAAAGTCATGTCATTAATTCCAATAGAAAATAACGACGTCGCGTCCATATAATATTACATTTTATCATTATGATGTTACGTTTTATGGTAAAAAGATTTCAGCAAGCACGATCCGGGTAACTTTCTATAAAACTAATTCAATCGCCACCTGGGCGGTAAACTTACATCCTTACCGTTCTACAAAAGGATACACTGCCAATTACCTTTCGTACCGCGCCAACGTTCGCGTATATCATCCCGTGGACATAAATGAATATATAGTCGCTCGCATAAATACGAACGTGGGGCGCGTAGGTGCCGACTGATTATAAAGGTTTAATATCGCTCCTTGGGCATTTGCGGTGGAGTAATGTAAGCCGCCGCGGCGCGACGGCCTGAGACGTACGAGCTTCGGCTAGCAGCGGCGAGAATGAGAAGGCGAAGAGAGAAGGAGAGCCCAGCGACGGAAGCCGTGAGTGCAACGAGTAGAACGAGGATAGTGCCACGACCAGGTGAGGCGGACAACCGGTGGTAATGGAGCCGAGAGCCGACTGTAAATAATGCGGCTTATTGTTAAATCGCCGCGGTCCCAGCATCATTAACTCTATCGCAGATCTCGCTGGCGCAGCGGGTGTCGCGGTAACTCTTACCTCGAGTGGGTATGCGTGTTGCGAGCACAATGCCGGCTAATGATGCCTCGGAGGCGGTATGTGGAGCGAGAGAGCGCTCGCTGGAAAACGGTGGATGGTACCGTACGAAAAGAAACAGAGGAAAAAGAGGAGAAAGACGAAGAGCAGGCAGGTAGAACATGAAGATCACGTGGTGAAAGTGAACGACAAGTTGAATACTAACGTTACGGAATCGAAACGAACACTCGGAAGTTTTTCAGCGAATAAATTCGAAGCGACAAGAGAACGAGATAGAGACTAATAGACACTCATCGGTACAAGCCGCTGATTTCAATCTCTCTCCTAACATTTGTATTAGCCGTGTTGTACATTGCGGTTAGGGTTTTCCAGCCTAACGGTTTTAATTAGAATTTCGCATATATTATGCGCTGAATTTCACATATATATTTAAAAAAATATGTAAAATTACATAAATAATATGTGTGTAAAAATTATACAATTTTACAGCGGAGATATTTTAAATTGTGCATTTTTATAAAAATTAGTACTTTTACCTCTCATTGTTTAAATTTATTTTTATATTAGGAAAATTACAATAATATAATAATATATTTTATTCAGTTTTCATGTAAAGGTACACGTTTTTATAATATAATATAATGGTAATATCACACACAGTATATTTGCATTTTTACGTTCAGACATATCGATAATATATACAGTTTAAGAAAAATTAAATGTAATTCATCATTGGCAAATTATTACGTACATATTTCCATAAACTTAACTTTAATTGTAAATTTACTTTCGCAAATTGTTTAATTACTATAAAAAAATAATTTTATTTCGAAGTTATAACTTTAATTAAATGTGTAAATGTACATCTTTAACCCTGAAGCTTCGCCAAAATTTATAACACATTTATTGAGATTGAATCTGTAGGATTCATTTAATATATGTTGATTAAAGACACTAATTAATACAAAGAACTAAAATGACTGTACATAACTCGTATACAAAAGAACGAATACTATGTTTATTTTAATAAGAATCATCCAAATTTATGCATGTAACATAAAAAACATTAAATTATTTGACATATAACTAATAATAAATTCAATTATAATACTTTTTATTTTAACTTCATAAAGAAAGTTAAATTATTTCTACTCGTCAGAATCTATGTTATAATAAGTTCAACTCTGGAAAGATATAACTGAATAGGTCCAATAGATTCATCGTCAACTCTGAAAGATTTCAAAATTACCTACTACAATTGTTGTAATTTTATATGAAATATTTTTTTGCAATCGCTTAAGCAAATTCGCGTGCATTTCAAATACAACTAAAATATATTTTACCTCTTTATTTAATTTATTGTTTACAATTAAATCTTCTTTGACCCATGAATATCAAAGGCAAGTCTACCTAGTAATCCTTTGACCGTCTTCATAGCAAGTCTACTTATGTATGACGCTAAGCCTATAATCTGACTGATCGAAAACGCAAATAAACGCATGGGCAAGAAATGATAGAAGTGGATGGGATAAAAATATTAAGCGTGCCACACTGAAGCCCACGCCGGTTTTACGAGGCATCAGAATACCGAAAGAGATAGGGGACATCACATGTGGCCACGGCAGTGGTATGTGCATCATCCACTGCCATGCCACACGTCACGGGTGCGCTGCAAAGGCCACCGCAGGGGACGACCCTTCATCACCCATCAATGGTGGTCCCCATCCCCTTTGCTCTTCGTGACCACACGTAACACTACCGTGTGCCTACCGACTCACGCTGCGATCGTACCCCACCACTAATGAACGTCTCAATATTCATGCTGAGCGCTTCCAATTCTTGACGCTCGTACCTCGTACCGATCATCGATCCGGTTTATTGCCGCGTAACATGCCGCTGATTCTCCTTTTTTCTCCGTACATCACCGATCGTGGACTCACAGTTGCTTTTTTGCAGTATATGCAAATGATATCCATTTCAACTCGGACGACAAAGTAGTTATTCTAAAATATTACTCTTTAAATACAGTGAACGAGAAAATTATTTCGGAGTATCTGAACTCTATAAAGACTTCTTCTTTCCTTCTTTTCCTCTTAACTGCATCGGAGAAAAGGGGCACATAGATAAAACTCTTTAAGTTCATACATGCGCCGTAAATGTTAGTTTTTTTTCTAATTTTCTAATTTTTGTAAATGATAAAAACGCCTGATAATGATGAAATTTTCATTATATAATGCTCAAGGGTACAGTTATATTGTCACACGATATCTTGCGACATATATAGCGCTTATTGATCGAGTTTCTAACGATAGCTCCTTCGAGGATTGAAAGTTTTTCGATTTCGTTCGTCTACGATCACGAACGATATTGCTTTCTGCTCTAGTCCTTTACATCGTAGAACGAAATATATATTTGACGCTTTTCGAAGGTAGGCTAACTATGTGGGGGATTTGAAAGAAGTTGGAGAGCTAGGGACGACGATTGTAAAATTTACTGTTGCAAGTTTATGAGATTTCGGAAAGTTTCTCACTCCAGTATCGCGTCATTTATAGGCATACAGTTATGCAATACTGTCACGAACCAATAACAATAATTTTTAAATATAGAACAATTATTATTGCGATTATCTAACTGAATAAGGGATAATATTCTGAGGAAAGTATGGAAAGAGACAGTTAAGAAATTGAAGATGAGGAAAAAAAATAAGAATAAGAGTTCAAGTATAAATATGGAAAATTAATTATTACACTGAAAGAACAATTTTGCTGAATGATATAAAATTTTGCAGGATCTGAAAATAATTTTGTTGAATCATCAAAATAATTATGTTGAAAATTTAAAAATACTGCGAAAAATTTTGATATTTCAGCAATTGATTTATGATCAACAAAATTATTTTGATGGTCCAACAAAATTGTTTTTAGATTTGTTTCCAGTAAAATTTTTAGATTTTTTTAGCAAACTCGTTCTTTACGTGTAGGGGAGGGATTCGTATAGAAAAATACGAGGATAAAGAAAAATACCGGGGTACGAAAATTGTGTAATATTTAGATAAATGTGATATTGATATAAATTGTAGTATCTATAGGATGTCTGATTAGAAAGGCTGTGATATTTCAGATACAAAAAAAAGAAAAAAACTGTAGATTTAAGTAATATTTAATATCTCTCGGATTTCAGTTAGCCATTAATCATAAGATATGGATGAATATGTAAGATTAAGAGAAAAATTTATAAACCAAATCTCTTCTTGGGATATAAGCTGAAGTAATAAATATATTCTACATATATCACGATTATATAGAACTTAACGATCATAATTTGCCATAACATTTTTTCTTGAAAGCAACTGAGTAAATTAATAAAAATTTGTTTAAAGTTGCAACACGATGTCCCGTATTACATGTATATCGAGGCCGTAATTGCTTTCAAATGAGAAATGATTTGCGATTTATCTGAAGGATGCGTATACCGCAACAATGCATGCTAAAGTTGGAGTTAGCGCGCCGTAAGGTTATAAATAGCAGGGTTCAACGATGTTTCGTGCAACAACGGCGGGACGAGTAATTAATTTTAGTTAGACAGCTCGTGGTGCAGAGTGAAAGGCGATAGATATTGACTGCGTCTCCCACAAAGACGGTGGCACACCGGAATTCATAGCGGCACGGCGGGAGATGCGGATGAATTTGTATTGTACAATCATGACGATGCTGCACACACCGACTATCTGACATTTGTGTGAGACTGCATAGAATCTTGGTATTGCCGCAAAATAACGTCCGTTTCGCCTCCGTTAACTCTTCGTTAGTCTCTAGAATAACCAAAGAGAAACGGACAAACGGAATTGTACCCCTAACGATGTACTGGCAAGGGTTCATGAGGGCGGTCCATGAGGTTTTTATAGATTTCTGTTAATGTATAATAAATCATAAGATAATATCTATTCTTAACCAATGATTAAGCACAATGTGGAATTCTCTATTATTAATACACAAGCTAAAGGAGACGTTATTATTATTTCGCTCGAAAAACGTCTGCTAAGTCTCGAGGGAATTAAACGAACGGCATTATCTGGCAAAAGTAGCATTATGTTTGGACACGGCGTACACGACATTGTCCACTGATATTACAGTGATCTGCTCTTTCCGTTTCTCTCTCTCTCTCTCTCTCTCTCTCTCTCATCTTTTCTTTCTCTGGAATCTTGCCTTTTTTCTCTACGCGCCAACTGACGCTTTCCTTTCTCCGCACATTCGCCATATACTCTGACACTCTTGAAGAAAAGTGCTCTCGCGCTCCAAAGGGCGATGGCGATGTAAAGAGAACACGGACACGGACATGGTAGAAGAAAGAGCAACCACAATTTCGCCGCACAATCGCACCATTGCGGCGAGGGTGGCGGGACGGAAGCGGTCAAGACCAAGGGTGACGGTGGAGTTTTTGCCACGGTCGGAGCTGACCGCAGCGCTGGACACAGCAATACCGAGAGTTCTCCGGTTTGGCATTTTACGGAGCCATTCGAGCAAGATGGTGCGTGATAATGGCGCCTTATAGGGGAAAAGCAATTTCTGTCCGCAGACCAACGCTGCGCGCCAGGCTCGCCACCCCCTCCCGTCCTTCCGGTTCTCTTCGTGCTGCGACGGTTACGACATACCGCGGACACGTCGATTCTCGCCTCTTAACGTGGTGTCTAAGTATCACGTTCGAGATATCATGCGACCGTCCCGGCCTTCATTGCGCTCTAAATCTGCTACATGGATAATACCATTTGTCATTATGTATCCCGTAACTGTCGCCGCATTCGAAAGCCGTCACATTACGGATCGGAGTACATATAACGATCAAATATTCCCTTACGTGGACACAAATCCGACCGTGTAAGAGAAAAATGTAATTGTACAATATATAATTGTATTATACAAAATATAATTGTACATAAAATAATAAGAGGTTAGGAGCTACTTTTATAATTATTAATGCCATAATTATTATATTTATAGTTGTACATAAAAACAACTATAAATTACGCTATTGTTTTTTTATATAGAATTATAAATATAATTATTATTACTATATAACATTATAGCAGTAATAAAAGTGGAGTTTGTATAGTTATCACAGTTTACAAATTTCAAATAATTTTTAGTATAAACAAAACGAAATTTTTAAAATGTATTTTAGGCATTGAGTTCGAATCTATTGTCAGAAAAAGTTCATCAGGTCAAATATTTAAGATTAAGTATAGTAAATTTTAAAGTATAGTATTTCTTCCCAAATAATTTGGATATGACAAGTGATGAGTAAGGTGAAAATTTCCATCAGGATTTGATGCTAATTGAAAAACATTATTAGAGATATTTTGGAACAAAAACATATTAGGCAACTATTGTTGAAGATTTCTAATACTTGCGTGAAACTGATCCATAGTTATACATAAAAATAATAAAAATTGAATTCTCAACTTGGAAAAAGTGTCTTATTGAAATTAAAAAATAAATCAAGTCAATCTTTTCTTATATATCTCAAAAACTTGACCCGATGGAAATATTTCGGCAGATTTGATGGGCACCGTTGAAAATTACTCTAGGAACAGTGTAAACTAATGTAATTATTTTATCATACAATTATAGTTACAAATATCAAATACTTTTCTCTCAGTATTATCAGGAGAGATGTAACATTTTCAAAACGACGCTATTCAAAGTTAGATTATACGTTTTAAAAAATGCATTTTTAGTATACCTATACTTTTAGTATACTGCATAATATTTATAAAATTTCGAAAAATATAGACGTATCCGTGTCGAAATATATATAAGACCAAAGTCCAGACATAAAATGGATCTAACATCCCTTTACGCGCAACGAAAATACGCGAAGCGGGCAAGGACGACGAAGGCTTTTAGTATGAGTCTAGTTTATGAGTGTCGGGTACAGACATTTGTTACGCGACAGCTCTCGGCCGTCGTCGCGCGGAAAGAGCAATGTGTAATATTTCTCCAGTGGTCGACGGCGCGACGCCTACGCTTCAACTCGGCCCGTAAATCCGTCGTTTATAACGTGCGGATAATGTGTTTATCTTTTATCGACAACATAAATATTCGGACCTCGGAAACGCAGATTGCATCACGGTATCGTCGTATACAAGTAATAGAATCTCTCTCGTCGTGGTTGAGAGCTGTAACTTAAGACGTTACGAATCCGCACGTAAAGCTTTCCGCGATAGCGTCGTCAGATGGCAAATATTAAACCACTTTCGAGCAGTATATTTTTCGGTTCTCATTTTGCGGCGTTAAATATAAATTTTACGATTTTTTTTTTTTCGCAATCAACACAAATTAAGCAAATTTAATCTTCACAAACTTAACCTTCAAGCAGGGTTGTATCGCATTAAAGAAGAAAACGTTGTAACCCTTGGTCACCCTGATCGCTGTAATCTCGGTCCCAAAATACTTCGGCGTCAAATGGACCGACTGACGTCTGGAGAACCCTTGGTATAGTCGATCGAGACTCGTGTAACCGAGTGGGTAACGTCGTCGGCTGGCCACGAGCACGTGACCGCCACTTCATATCCGATCGTATAAAGCGCAGCGCAGCGCAAGCGAGCGTACCACGACCAACCCTCCTCGCGTCCTCGCCAAACTTTGCCCGACCCTCCGCGGTGAGTTGCCCGCACGTTTATAACCACTCTTCCACTCTACACGCGGTATGTCTAGAAGTCTCCAACGCCAGCCCGATCTCTACGACTCGCACTCCGGGTTCGCCGAAGGGTACGAAGGTGGGCGGACGAGGACAGAGCGAAGGGAGGGCGGGAGAGGCTACCAGATATAAATTTCCTGATATTCGACCGTTCGTGTCGTTTGAAATGGGGCAGTTTTCTCGGGACCTAATGGTTATTGCCTTTCTCGGCGGACATATTGCGTTCCATCCAGTGCAATGTGTGCGGCCGATATATCAGAGCTCTTCGCTCTCTCGACTCGGGGCTCTCTCTCGGCTAAGGGTGGCTGTCAGGGGAGGGGGAGGGCGTGGATGTAGCGAAGAGAAGGAGAGGCAAAAGGGAGGGAAGTAGACACGGGATGAGAGATAGAAAGAGAGAGAGAGAGAGAGACAGAACGTGCATATGTGTATGTATGCGCGTATGTCGTTTTGCAGCGAGGGTGAGAGAGAGATGGAAAATAACGGAGGGTAGTTGTGAAGGGAGGGGGGAGGAGGAACGAGAAAGAGGAGGAGGAGGAGGAGGAAGAGGAGGAGGAGGAGAGATGTCGACCGCGCAGCTACCGGAAATCCCTCCGCAGCGGAGCACAGCAGTCCGCTCGGTGGTCGTGCCCTGCCAGACTGCAGACGGGAAGTGGCCGAGGTGTGGCCGCGGAGTTGAATTATTACAAGCTGCCCCGCCATTCATACAGGATGCATGCCCCGGCCGGCGCCCGTAAATCTTCAACGCTACGTCAGCCCTCGACTTCGCGCGCCGCCTGCTAGCGGCTGATGTTATTATCGTTGGCTTAAGCGCGAATTGAATAACGCTCTGTTCGGAGCGCACTGACGAGGGGTTAAGTGATTTTCACCCCATTAGTCGCGACACGTTGCCCCGGCCCGCCGGACGAAGCTGATGCGGTTACCTTCGCATTCCGTCGTGGCTCTTATTCACCCAGTTTAACGGTGTCCATGAAGGATAAGATTGATTCGCGTCGTAAGAAGCCTTCATAAACAAGTCATTAGTCGCAAGACAGGTGATTAATCTCGTTGATCAAAATAATGACGTGTTAACATTATACACGATCTATTTTTATTATATACCAAGCATAATTTTACCAAGTTTGTATATTAATTGTATATTAATTCATTCGCGTCTAAAAAGGGAATTTATTAAATAAAATACTTCTAAAGAAGCAATATCAGTTTAACCTCCGGAGTTGATGCTAAAATCCGTGACAAAATTATTTGGATTTGTAAGGGCATTTAATTATGATAATTAAAAAGCACTAAATTAATTTCAAGGAATCAAAATAACATAATTCGTATAAAAAAAGAAATGAATACTTAGTATATTTTAATCTTTTTATCAATGCATAATTTTTAAGATTTTTCACTGCTATGTTTCCTAAGGTTTCCACTAAAAATTTTATTATTCGAAGAGTGGAATTTTGGAATCGTAACAAAATTCGTATAAAAATATAAAAATTCTTAAAATTTGTTAAAAATTTTTTTGTCAAATTTTTTAAAAACTCGTTTAAACTAGTTAAAATATTTTAAAAACTGATTAAAATTTGATATAGGTACGTGAACACTTATGCATTGACAGAATGATTAATAAGAACATTTCAAAATTGTCGATGTGTAATATAAATAAAAATTGAATTGTTTGACATTTTTTACAAAGAGATTTATGATTAAGTGAATCCAATAAATCGACCGTCAGTTCCGCAGATTAAAATGATCTTTCAAACAATACATTTTAATAAACCTTATACTTAACAATACTAATGTATTTTGCTCAACTGTACTTCTATTTAAATTGCTTATAGAATTCATTGTCATTATGATCACATTTTGTAATCCAGAACCACATTTTGTGGTCCCTTAGAACACTAATTGATTATGAAATTGGCAGTTAGCTACACCAATTGGCCGTAATCGACGTGAAATTGTCTTGGCATAAGATAGTAATAGCGTCCAGGGTTTAGCAAATTTGCTGTACGCGCGCACAGATATGCGATGGTATTTAACACGTATGCGATGGTATTTAAAATAGAATTCCGCTTTCACGCGTGGGTAACGTAGAAAATAATAATAAATGAACAGATGTTGCTATAAGTAAATATGAGTTGAATCAGATCGCCACATGTTTGCACCTATATCCAATAAATAACGCGCGTTTGAACTGGATTGATACAAGGATTCTAATTTACGCTCGGTTGATCCCTTTCGGTTTACGCCTCAGAGATAGAGACCGCGCGGCTTGCGTGTAACACGCAAAATATAAATAATAACCATGAATAGAACGTGAGTTGCAATTTTACGATATAATTGCTGCGTACGATTAAAATAAGAGCTAAGTGAATGAATTAAAGTGAAGCACGATACAATTGTGTGAACAATCTTTTTACACATTACAATTATATCATTTTTATTTTTTAAAATATATTATTCTATTCTTTTATCAAACTAATTTTGTATATTAAAAAAAATAATCTAGATTCAAATCCTGTCTAAAGTGATATTTTTCACAAGAAGTTCGTTGTAGTTTTAAAATGCTTGTAAATTGTTAAATACCGGAGAAATAATGGCAAGCCAATCTCTTGAGTTAAGAAATAATATTTTTAACTTACATATGTGTAAATCAATCTATTTCTATAGTTAATTTCAAAATAAATAACATTAACGTATGTATTTAATAAATAAACTAAATTTAATCTTTAATACATTGAATTAAATCGTTTAACTCCATTGTTTTAATTAAATTGACAATATATTGAATAGAAGCAGTGATAAAAATGGCTAAAAATAATTTAAATGAACAAGTCCGGTAATCAGTGCGCAATGTATATAACAGAAAAATATATTTAAAATTTACATAGAAATATTATTAGGTACTAATATCCTCGATCGTATTTGATTTCTAATTTATTTGATCTGAAAAACATAATATTACAATAGAGAAACAGAGAACTAAAATATATACGTCATAAATTTAAAAACTACTCACGCATTAAATTAAAAATTAAAATATAAACGTTACTGTAACTATTATATGACACGTCAACCTCCGGTTAATTATAATCATCGTAAAACGTGATTTGCAATTTTACAATGTATAATTGCTACGTATAATGACTAAAATAAAAGCTAAATGAATGAATTAAAATAAAGCACAGCGTGATCGTGAACCATCTTTATTATTATTACAATTATCATTTTTATCTCTCACTATATTAGATACTTAACTCTTTACACTGTGATGTTAAATTAAAATGTAAACGCTACTTTAACTATTATACAACGTGTCAATCGCGTTATTCTGCAATCGATTTAGTTCTTGGATATCAATAAATGTGCGAATATCGATAAACAGTAAGAGCCTAAGTTACCAGTTTGAAAGGAACTGCTCGAGGAACGAATCGACTTAGGCAGATTCCAACAATCCAACAAGAAATGCCATACAATCTCGAGTTCTGCCGTTGAAGGTGGATGGTAAGAGAGAACCTTACTTGGATGCGAAGCACGTATTGACAACCTGGTCACCGGCATGCTCAATGGCAACCCCAAATAGAAAGAAAGGTGAAAGACGTTTCTTCTTCTGTCTTCTCCCTACAACGTTCGATCCTCCACCCCACCCCCTCCTCCCTCTCACCCACGCCATGCAGGAACACTTTTACAACGGTCAGCGCTCTCTGATGTTCGTACAAATCTTACCGACGACTCCTCGCATGCAGTCCAATTTAACTAAATCCTTTTTGCTTTTCCTCACGGATGGTGAGGGCTGGACAGAAAGAGGAAAGGAGAACGAGGGGGAAACGAGGTGGAGCCGAAGGGGTGAGAGGTGGGGAACCCATACGTGAAGATAAGATTGGAAAAGTTGTATGAGGGGCAACTTTAACGGCTATATAACCATTACAGTGCCGATAAAGTGGAATCTAGTGTCTTAACGGTCCGGAACGAAATTCCGGATATAGCGTCGTATATTCCAATGGAGTTAAACACGTTCAGATACCGGCCGCCGTTGTGAATAGTGTGCGACGCTGGTTTATTGGCGCAAATCGATCTGAGAAAACGGCTGGGTAACTTCTGTCTATCTATCTATCTATCTATCTACTCTTGTAAGCGCTTATGAATCTGTCCATGAACAAGGATAAGTTCTATGAACTTAGTTCTCGCGGATAAAAGAACTTTGTAGATACGCTCGCGTTTTCTGTCGTCAATCTCGTCGCGCGAGCGAAGATTGCGCCTCGTAAAATCTATCTAGCTGTAAACGATCGCTGAGTGAACGATCATTAGTACAGTGAGAAAAAAGTTTTTGATATTTGTGGAGTATAATTGTATCATAAAATATTATGGTTTGGAGCTCTATTTTTATAGTTATTACCACTAGAATGTTACGCGGAAAGAAACGGTTTTAGTGAAATATCTAAACATTTAGCTGTAAATTTGAAAATAGTTTTGTTTGGAACATTAAAATAGTTATATGGAACGCTCAAACTGGTTACTAGAATGTCAAAACTTTTTGCAGTATTATTATCAAAGCCTCCTATATAATTATTTTGATGATCCAACAAAATTACTTTCAGATCTGTATCTAATTACATTTTTAAATACTGCAACAAAATCGTTCTTTTCGAGTAATAATAATTAAATTATATTTATAATCCTACATATAAAAAGATATATGTAGTTGATACCAGAAACGATTACGCTTAATTATTATTACTAACATTATAGCAGTAATTATGAAAATGGAGCTTTTAATTATAGTTGTAATATTTTATCATGCAAATATGGTCACAAATATCACAAATTTCTCTCAGTATGTTACAATCGAAAATTTTTTATAACTCAAATCAGTCGCAACTGAAATAAAAAAAATCTCATCAATATTCTTCTAATCAAGATGTCAAGAGTGTTACGGTTTTATTATGAAACTAAATAAGTATACACATGCAATAAATCGGGATCCTTGTGGCAATATGTGCGCGTGGAAAACGGATTGATAACATATGTTATGCCGGAGACAAGAAGCAGTAATTTCAAATTACAACGCGAATGTTGTTGATGTAAATATAAGGATTGCTGGTAGACGATAATACATGTTTGTGCTGCAGGCTACGTTTGCCATAACTCACCTACAGGACTGACAGCTTGCATAATACCCGCGAAATTGGTTTTATAAGACGACGCCAGGCACTGCTTCACAACAATGCCATAAACGCTCCGGGTAAATTACGACTCAGTGGCGTAACAACGTCGGCGTAAAGAATATATCGGGGAAAAATAACAGGCAACAGCGAAAGCCGTATATATATATATATATATATATATATTTGCCGAAGATTTTAAATTATTCAACATCGTCGGTGTTTGCGAAAGTATGATATCGAGCGTTTGTATATTTGCGAAAATATATAAATTCGTTATTGAGGCGAGTCGTCAAACGTTTTCATGTTGTTTAAAACACGCTGTTGCGGAATATTTCACATAAAAAAATATGTTGAAGTTCACGAAATGTATAGGAGTACGTTTCGAGGGCTTTGTTGGACGTATGGTTGATCGATATAACATTGCATACGACACAGGAAATTGAATATCCTTCATGCGGACACCTATCATTTATGGATGTATGAACCTTACATTGATATCTGCGAAATGATTGATGTTTATATTTAATATTACTTCTCACGCACGGCGCATCCCTATTTTTTTTCCTAACACGTTTATAAATACTATGTGACGTAAAAAATGTCTGTAAAAAATGCTGCGATAGAAAGAACGAAATAGCGCAATAGCAACACGCCAAAATAATGTTTTATATGAAGGATCCTTTAAATATTTAGCAAACGGTAAGAGATACACAAAATAAAATATTAAATATTAAACTGCGCCGTGCATGAAAAAAAGATTTTCCTGTAGTATCCGCAGATATTGCGAGAGTACTACCGAAATTATTGATAACTATTGATACTGAAAATTGATTGTTTCGCCGAATCAACGTGCGCTCTGCGAGGAACGTAGGTGCTAAACATCTCTGACAAATGGACGCGCCATAACTCCACCCGCGGATGAAAACGCGAGAGTATGTCTCATGCACAAGGAACTTGACCCGTTCGCTGAGTTATAATCTCTCATATCATTGTTTTATGGCAGGATCATAAACAATTCAGGCGCACAGGACTGTACCGCCCGCGGGAGTAAGCAGGGACCGCCGCGCGTGCAGTGATTTACCGAAAGCCGTAAATTTTTTAACTTACTGCGGATTAGATAGCACCATCTGAATGTAAATTCATCGTGACAAAACTGTGTCAGAACTGTGTACAGTCGATGGCAAAAATAACTGCCGCGCCGTCCGAGCGCAACGCAACGTCCGGCGATCCGCGTTGCTACGCCTATGCGCGATTTGCATAAGATAAATACCTACGGAGTGAGCATACCATCCATCTCGGTGCCCGCGGCCTAATTTTATTCCTACCGCGGGTCTTCTTATGCGCTTCGATTCATAACTTCTTGTTTCCTCCACGCGAAACGAGGATATAAATTTTCATAATTTTACATATTGCACAAACATACATTCGGTCGGTACGGCACACGTGCGCCCATGCGTATATCGTTAGCTAGAAACGATGTAATGATCTCGCAGCACGTCCGATGTTAATATCCCCGCTTTGTAAACGAAACGATCGGTGCAATGGAGTTTTCGGTATCAAGTATTTCGGTGCGGAAACATCAGTGCGGAATAATAAACTCCCCGGGTGATCGATCCCTCTCCAATCTCCCGAATAAAATTACGTTTACGTATCACTTATATAAAATGGACCCATAACACCATTCGCCGTGCACCCCTATCCCCTCGATCATATTTCAATCCTGACGGTTCACCAAGCGGTAGCATTCGATCTCGTTTCTGTGCCATTTGCCGCGCGCAAACGATCGCCATAAAGCAACCCCGCGAGACTCCGGCGCGTCGAAAAAAACCACGTCCACTTTCATGGTACACGAAAACGGACGCGAGAGAGAGAGAAAGATTTCCTCTCCTTCTTCCTCCTCCTCTTATTCTTCTTCCCCTTCATCTTCTTCTTCTTCTTCTTCTTCTTCTACTTGCTCGTCTCTCTTTCTTCTCCTCGCGTTTCCCAAAGATCGCCACGACGCAGTAAGTAGCGGCCATAATCTTGGTGTATGCGCACGGGCATCGCTGTAAGTCCGCCTGTAAACGGCCGAATTATTCAAATGTTCGCGCCCGCTAGTACCGAGCATTACTGTAGCGACGACAAGCGGTTCGCAAGCGATCCGCTCGCCGAGCCAGCCGCGTAACACCCGCCAGGCGTTCCGCGTTCCACGACGATAAATTGGCGCCGATATCGCGGCCAATTTCCAGAATGCGTTTAAGATGTAGCTGCGCGTTACCACTCGTGTACGTAAAACGAATACGGGGGAAGGTCTTCCCGAGAATACGGAGAAGAGAGAACAATTGTACAATAAAGAGCGTTGAGTCTCTCGCACAAGTAACGTCAACTATTTGCAAGAAGTGCACCAATTCTATATGTACGTTCTATATGTACGTCGCGCAGAAATGGACAGAATTGGACCTTGAGAGTTTCACGAAAAAATTAACTATCGAAATAACGAAATATGGTCTGAGGTTTTACTTGTTGAACTTGTTGGACCTAGAAAGTAGAATTTGTTTGAAGTAAAATTACGATATAAGCTCCAATCGGCGAATTTACCTTGGAAAGGGATAAACGTCCGCAACGGACTCGCAATTCGAATAGCAGCCGAGACGAAAAACAGGGTTGCTCGTGAGGAACAGTGGAAGCAAGAGACGAAGGTAAAAAGGGTAGTTGAGTGGCGCGGAGAGCGGAAGGCCAGTGGTGATTTACTGCGGCACGTCGTGCGCCAGATTACCCCGGCAACCCTTACAAACGCGAGCCACCTAACTCCCCGACTAAAAGTTGACGTAGAAACCGGCGCCCACGGCCACCCACGTCGCAATAAACGAGCCAATTAATATTGCTTCCCTCTTGCGCTCCGGCTACTGCCCTTGACGGTCCGCCGGATCATCCCCGTGCGTTGGTGAATAATTGCGCGAACGTCGCCGAGACGAAGAATCGCGGTTACCCGCTATTACCGAGTGTGAAAATTCTGCGGCGAGGTTGCGTAAATTAGTGGAATGGGAACGGTCACACCTCTCACTCTTCATCTAAATACAATCAGTATATTTGGGAATATATATTATTATATATATATGTATATATAATATACATATATGTACATATATATCTATTGTTCGCGATAAGAGAGTCAAACTCGAATAGCTGTCGGGGCATTGTATTTTTTTCAAAAGATTTTCCGAAATTGCGATACGAGTAACTAACGATGATATAAAGCCAGTGATAGAGACTCGAAAATGTAGAGAAAAAGCATCTCTATGTCAATATTTCTCAAAAGATTACATCGTCATCACGTTGTCAGAGATCACGGGCAAGTTCGTTAACGTTTTTGATACGCGCCCATAAAAGCTTTCGGGCATGTTTTACATGCAAGAGGTCTTTGTTCGGCGTATCTTCGTAAGTCTCGCCCTGAAACATAAAGGAAATGATTAACGAGCGAGCCCACCCTCCTTCATTTTCACGCCGTTTGTTCGCTCCCTCGATATTTACGAACTCTTGCCATAATATATGGCTATACGCCATATACGTATAACGTAGACTTATGGCCAGTCGTGTAACTCCATATGGAAGTTTTAATACAACAGCGAATGATAGTGTCGAAGCTTCTAAAAATAGCATAGGTAATGTATTTTTGATAATTGAATTGTGTAATGAGAAATCTTTCAATGTGTTCTGACATGTGCGATAAATATATTATAAAACAAGAAAGAGAGAGAGAGAGAGACAGAGAGAGAGAAGAAAGAAAAAAAAGTTCCGTTATTATTAGCATTATAATATAGATTGATAAAATATAGAATAATAAATATATACGCGTAAAGAATTATTTTGCTGAATATAGATCTAAAAGTAATTTTATTTGAAACTCAAACTGATTACTAGAATATTAAAATTGTTTGCAACATTGTTCATTATTTCTCTAATTTTTGATTTACAACATAATTATTTTGATTATCCAATCAAAAAAATTATTTTCAAATTTGTATTCTATATCCAGTAAAAATTTTAGATCCTTCAAAAAAAAATCATTCTTTTTTCGTGTAGATATAGAAATATATTATAGATACGAAATTACATAAGTAACTTGGTATTTCTCACGCCATATTTATAACGTTCGCTATACGTTCGCATTAACATCATACATTTCATATTCATTTTTGTACAAACGCCGACAGCCTGGGCATTTCAAATGTAAAATGATGGATTGTCGTGGTGTTAATCAACGTGGATAAATATAGAGCGGCAGGTTCGTCTATATAAACCGTCCATCAAGAGGAAGAAAGAAAAAAAGAAACGTCCGATTTCATTTGCCTGCTCGCGAAGTTCATAACGATATACCGACATTTGTCAAGAAGCACGTTACGCGCGCAGTGCACCGACGAAACTGGCAGCCACGACGATGTTAGCAACCGCCATCAGTCGCGCGGCGTTGTTTTAATGCCCGCGTGATTCTGCGCCGGGCTGCGTGATGAGGCCTCCTAATAACCAGTCGCTCACACGTCTGGCTTGCCACCCTTATACCACCCGCTCCCGACGGCACCGACGTCACCCCAACGGCTCCCGACTAACACCGACACCGACCAACGCGCGCACTGACTTCGACCCCCTTCACGGCGAGCTGCGAAACTGTGGCATGTCGGCTTCGCATCAATCTTGTTAAATTACCCGCCCGGCCAGGAGTCGTTCTCGCGCGCTCCTGGATTGATAAATTGCCCGGTCCCGTCTTCCGCAGACACGTAACGCGCTCGACGTCGCGACCTCGGAAGGTAGGGAACGTGCGAGGGACGCCCGTTACCAAAATGCGCCGAGGAAAATCAAATTAACGTGTGCGCGGCGCTTCGCTTTCTGACAACACGAATCCACTTCGGCGCGCCGCGCTCCCGCCGGGCTGTCCTTCAACGTTTCGGACGCCCGTACGGTGAATAGGAATGGCGAACCAGGTATGGGGCGCAGTGACAGGCTGCGGCTTTCAAGATGACTTTTTGCTGTCGATCACCCGACACGGCGAATCGAATTTTCACTCGGCACGTTTTCCAGCCGTGCCCGTCATTTGCGCCGAAACGAAATGCTATGCTTAATCAGGGGCTAATTATTTTAACGTGCGCTTCGAGATCAACAATCTGCGGGCTTTAATAATAAATCGAATCTCCATCTGTTTGCGAACAAAAACGATGCTTTCAACGGTTGTTTCGGCGCGATATTCCACTAATTCTGAATCCCTTGTAATTCTAAAATATTTGTTTGCTAACAATTAACGTCTAAATTTCTTTAATCCTTATAGAATGTTATCGTACGTAAATTTTACGTAAGTGAGCGAGACAATTGAGCGCTAAGCTATGCATTCAGTGATACATACAAAAAATTTTCACGTTTTTGTCCTAAGGAAAAAAATTACATGATTGATTCCTAGTTTGAATCTCCTGAATCAGTATTATAACAGAGTATAATGAGTGATTTCAATTTTTAAGTAGTTTTGTATTATTATTATTATATATTTATTTAAATATTAAAAAGAGGCACGTACACATTTGAATTACAGATAAAAATTCAAGATTAGATTTTATAATATGCATATTTTTTCTTTTCTTTTGAGTTAATAGCTACTTGTGTTTATATACAAGTTTAAATTATAAATATTTTGCCATTAAAAATATGAAATTATAAAAATATAAAAAAATATTTATTATATCAATTGGAAGTATATATCCTATTTCCTTGTATATAAAATTTATATACAAAATAACAATACCGTATCACTTTACTGTCTTTTTGTTGAATTACAATTAAATAAAAAATTGATAATATTCTGAACATTTAGATAAAAATAAATGCAAAAGATTTTTTAATTATGAAACAATTTACATTAAATATAATTACGTGTATAAATAGCATTCATACATTTAACAAATTTATAAGGTGTCGTGATAGACGCTGGACATCCGCAAGTAATAAGAAGTTAAGGAATTAAATTGTAACACGACTATTTTCAGTCGCTTTAACGTAATAGCAAATCGTAGAAGGATGATCATAATGAACACTGCCGAGCGCATAACGTCCAGCGTCAGCCGTAAACCTCTTGCCAAGTACCATCCTTACCTTGGCAGGTACTATTCCTTCTACCTATTGCCAGTATTCTACCTACCTATCCCCATTCGAAGTCGCGCTATCGTCTTCAGCTTCTCAGCGATGAAGATAACTATCGGCTCGTTACACCTACCGAGCATCGTGGCGAACGTGTTGTAACCAGGACCAAGTACCACCTAGTCGGATCATGGGATGAGATAGAAAGAAGGCCAACTAAGCCATCGCTGATAGCGTCTCTAAGCTTGCGGACCTGGCTACCCCAGTGAATGCCCGCGCCAGTGGCTAATGGTAGGTCCGCGGCTTTAGCGCGACAACGCGACCATGTTGAGTCGGACCAACGTAATCCTTACATATGGCCGAGAGATTCCACGGGATTAGGAAGGCGCGAACCCATTGTGCTTGTTTCCTCTCACTGCGTTGAGTATCCTCCTAATATCTGCCGCGATTCGACTGGTCGGTCGACCAATGTTAGTCGCGAAACAATTCCGCGAATATTCACTTTTCAGACCAGGGATGAAGGTTCAAATACTCCACTAATACTTCGTTTCATCAAGTTTCTCCACTTTATCCACGATCTCGAATGTTGAAGCGATTCACGTTTTAACGAAGATTTCTAATCAGATTTCTGACATGAACGTTAATCGTATATTTATAGGTGTAATGATTGTTGTTTCTTATGTTCGATGAATAGTCGTAAAGATCAAGATGGATCGGATAGTGAGATAATGTTAATCCGGCCTCTTGTTTTGCGAAGATTCGTGGGAAGATCCTCTACTGAGTAAGTCGAGACGCGATGTGAGGTAACTCAAGTCTCGCAACATCGATGTGCTGTTAAATGAATAAAGCAGAATGACTCATCCTATCTGTAGAATTTTGCGAAACAATCCATATGAAATATGAAGTATACACATGTCAATATATTTTTTTAGGTAATACATAAAATAAAAGTCCTAATGATTAAATTAACATAAGAAGATATAATTCATTCTATTATTATTGATTAGCATTACAAAAGCAATCCACATAAAACTTTGTTTTGTCGATGATCGAAAAAATATATGCTGTTATATAAATCTAAAAAAGAACACTTAAGCAAAATTTCATTGATACCTTACAGTGTCACATCATAGCGATTGTACTAGTAAGTGAACATTGAATGAAATAAATTTTTTTTAATTCAATTTTTAGTTTCTTCTACTGTCGGAAAAAACATACATGTTTAGATAAATATAGTACAATGTTTTAAACAATTTTTAAATGCAGACACCATTAACGAATTTGGTTGGGCGCATTTGTGCGCATTAAAGTGCACGTTAAAGTCGTTGTACACTGATTTAATCCGAGCAAAAAGTAAAATGTAAATATTTCGAATGCGTACTTTCATTCACTTATATTTTAAATATGTATTTCCATGTATACGAATTGTTGCGAAAAATGTTACTAACAATAAGTATCCATCGGTGGTCTAAAGACTTAGGACGCTGGCATGGAATGCAAAAGATATTAAGATTAATCTAAAATGTCTGCGTGAGCATCAATATAACTAAATTGCTTGTTAACTTAATTTATGATATTACTGTTCTAGTTCCGTTAGAATTGCGTTTCAAGACCGAATGTTTCAAATGGAAATATTTAAGCACTAAGATCCTGTTTGGACCGAATATTTTGATACAAAATATTGAAATCAACTAAGAAGAAGCCAACTGCGGTCAAACTTAGATATTAGAAAAATTCTATATGTAATTTATTATAAATTAACATTTACTTTAGATATATGACTGAAATAATAATAATCTCACAAATTTTTCAAATTGGATCGTCAATTTGAAAAGCTTTATTATTTCAAGCCTTATTTAAGATTTGACGTAATTGGCATTTCTTCTTTTATATAGCAGTCAAAATATTTAACTTCTTCTTTTTATATAATTTGCTATTTTTCTTACTGTTATTGATAAATATACTTAAATAATTATGAACATATTGTTGATTTCTCAATCAATAAGCATATTCTGTTATTACATTTACCTTATAAATTCTACATTCTAAAAAATGTCTGTATGGATTTATAATCCTTGATGTTTATATCAACGTCATCATGTGGATTTAAAATTTATTGTTAAATTCACATCACGTTTGTGTTAATATTAACATCAACACAATGAAAATTATATAATGTTAAATCCACACCGATACTTTTTAGTGTACGCGTCGTTGTCTCTTCAAACTCCACAAATAACGTAATAACAATTTTATTTCACAATTAAACGACAAAGGTAGACAAACGATCACTCGTCGAATCGAGTACGCAACTCAGTGTGTAGAACCAGTTGAAAAACGCATTTCGCCAAACGCATTTCGAGCTTCGAGTGAAAAGATGTTTCGAGCGTTCGAGGAAAGGAATACTATAGGGGACATAAATTTCGCATGCAGAGGAATCAAGTGGTAGGTACAATGTATCGCGGCAAGACTATACTCCGCCGGGTTTTGAATGATAAATGGCCTTCAGTGGACTGGCTAATGAGTCGGCTAGACTGACTTATACGACTCCGCGTTGGATTTTCCAGCGAAGGACTCCAGGACTCTCGGTGCCACGCTACCGGGGAGGTGACGCTCGCGGGAGTAGCCGTCGTATCATCGTTACGGGCGCTCATTATTCAAACTTACCGCGTTCCATCTATCTCAGTTTTACATCGCGGGAGGATGTGAGCTGCGTGACGATGTCGGCGGCTCGGAATCCCCCGGCATGCATTATTCACAGTTTCATATTGAAATTGCACGAGGGGCACACACCGTTGCTTCGTGCGCGCGCGCGAGGAAATGGAAACGCATTTTATCTCTCGCCTCGGCGACAGCCCGTCAAAGCCGCGCCACGTGACAGACGGCCTTGTTTCCACCTACAAATCTACCTGACGTTTCTCGCCGGTCGCTACCGAAAAGCCTCGCCGAGAGAGAACGAACACGGAATTTGACTCGTACAGCGTTTGCGGAGGATATAAATCACCGTAATAAATAGAATGCGATAGATGTGTATCGTGATGTATTTATTTCGTCATTCTTATACATCTTGTATCGAGAACATACGGCAAATAGAAACCGGAAATAAATAATGCAATTTCGTGAACGCGACGCTGAACGTCAATCGTATCTTCTTTCTTTATTCTTTTTTATCGAGGTATAAAAAGATAGGAAACACAGTTTAGAACTGTTGGATAAATTATTCCGATGTTATTCGTTCGCCTTTTCGATTAATAATTATGTACGCACATAAAAATCATCATGATAAATAGACTCGCCAGTTTCACATACGATTGCGCAACGCCCATCGGTCATTCCTTAGCCCCTCGGTGACGTACATCCATTAGGTCTAGTGTCCCCCTAGTGACGCAACGCCAAGGTGCGTCCCTATACCTGTTTCGAATAATGCACGCTGCGAACAATGACGTGTGGTGATGTATGTGGGTTACGGGTCGAGCAGCTGTTGCTCTCGACAACTGGTTCCTCACACTCCCGTGGGCGCTCACAATGTCACAATGACGTGTGAGCACTTGTGACAGCATCGTGTGGGTACTACATACTACATTGGAGTTTGTATTACAAGCGCTTGGCTGCACGCAAGGGTGGCGCGACTCTTGACGCTCGCTGCACAACACACGCCGTGCGCACATTTCCAAAATACGGTCCGAGACCGTGATTAGCTACTTTTTATCCAACCAATGGATGCAAGCTTCTTCGATGTGCCTTCGGGAAACAAAAATATATCGCAGCTGTATATTACGTAACATTCGTTATCACAATAGCCTGCGAGTTATTTTAACTATTCACACGTACAAAAAAGTTCCACTGCAAAATTTTGTGTGTTCAAATTATTGCTAGGTTACCTTGCTAGGTAACAACAAATTGACGTTATTTGTTGTCATTGTTTTGACGTTTAAATGATAATAATCATTGTGGTGTATATTAAAAATAAATTCTAGAGTCTTAGTTCATGTTATCAAATATCAAAAAGATTCTGTACCAAACAATTTTCATCGCTTAGTAAACTAACAAAACCATTCTAATGGTTATTTCGGAGAATTTATCCGTGGAAAGATGTTCAGCCATGTTAATGTGTTTCTCAAATATCTTAAAACTTATGTCAAAACTAAAGATAACCATTTTGAATGTTAATTATTACTTTTGGTATTTAATAAGATAATATTTGATTTAAAATTAACATACTCTAGAATTTTTTATACATTACTATAATTATTTAAGAAATACAAAACTGTATGATCCAACTGTTGAGTCTTACAATTCCTAAATTAAGAAAGCTGAATATAGAAATCTGTAAGAGAAGAGAGGAGAGAGAGAGAGAGAGAGAGAGAGTCATCGTTAACATCATGAATGTTGGGGAGTCAACATTATCGACGACACGTCGACGTTTGAAACTCCCCTGCCTCTCGCTAACCCCATCGCGAGACGTATATTAATCTTACCAGCATGTATAACGCGATACCGGGCGATAAGTAGTCCAATTTGGCAAGATACGTCATGTGAACCCATCCATGTCGAACTTGGAGCACTACGCTTTGTAAAGCCTCGCCGGCTTCGCCCTTCTCAACACCCGTGCGGCGCAGAGCTGTGTGTGCAGTCAGGCTCGTATTCGCCTGGCTATCGAGTCTGGATCACGTCACGTCGCGTCGGATCGCGTTACGCTCTCGACACTGATCGGAGATTAGCGCCGCCAAACCCCTGCCACGTTGGCTCGCTCTCGCTCTGTCTCTCTCCCCCTTCAATCTGCACTTCGTCCCCTACGCACTCCCGCGACGCAGCCTGTCTGCCTACCTACCCGTACCCTATCCACCATCCCTCGGATTGCATTCAAATCACGCACAAAGAGCTCAACTTGAGAGCTCTTCTCGTAACCGCACTAGTGCCGCGCCTATCTGACAGCCGCATCTAACGGATTTTTAACGACCTTTTGTTGGCCGAAAAAAGAATGCATATAAGCTTCCGATAGTCGACCGGCTACTCGGTCCCCGTGGTACGAGACAACGCACGGAAACGATCACCAGATAACGCACTAGGCATTAGGTACCTTTTGGCGTGTCCTCGATAAATCCGTCCCATGGTGGTGCAGAGTATGGAGAGAGGAGTAGAGGGGAAGGGAGAGAAAAAAGATAAACATTTTACAGATTATCCTCGCCAATGCTGATTTGAATTACGGTTACCGTGAAATTGAAATCATGATTTATTGGCGGAGGAGACACAATTTATCTTTTCTTCTTCCCTTTTTTCTCTGTCACTGCATCTGCCGTCAAAATATCCTTGACAACTAATGGGACGCGTTGCGCGTCATTCGTGTAACTGACTGACGCGCTGAAGCTAATCGACAGAAAAAGTCTTTATGTTTGTCGTCAGCTTTTCAAAGTCTTAAAGACCGTCCATTGTCTATATCTTTTTTTTTTGTTCAACTAATAAGAGAGGAGCAATCGTAAACCATAATAGAGGAATGCTTTTGTTTACATGGTTTCCTGAGATCGAAGAATCCTGAAATTCAATTGTTGTCGACAGGTTACGTACCTTTAAGCACGACTACGGTGATAAATGACTCCTACCGCGTGCCTCGTCGTTACCGCCTCATTCCGAACTTCCTTGCTCCGGCATAGTTCGTTTAACGTCACGTCGGATCTTCAAGATGGCGCTGAGCACAGGAGGGAACGATTTTGCGAGAGTCGTTAGCACGGCACCGAGCCACGCCTCCTTCTACGAGCGTTGCCTCCTTTTCCCGTACCCGTACGCGTTGCGCTCTACAAAGAACGGGCTGAGGAGGCACTCGAGGCGAGACCGGGGAATCGCTCGGAAAGACTCGTGAAACAAGAAATAATCACCCTATTATCAAGAGTTTAACGAGGCTTCGCCTGTTATTGAACATCGCCTCCCTCCCTCCCTCCACCCGCACGGCAACACAGGCCGGAGAGATATGAATTTTGCTTCCTACATCTCACCGACATCTCTTCGCTTACGACGACGTTAGCTCGCGGCTTATGAAAATATATGCCGAGTACGCGACGACACGCACGCGTTTGCGCGAAAAGTAATGAGACGTTATTAATTGAACGTCTCTCTTATTTATCCCCTCCCCCGCCCTCTCTCCTCTTCCTACCTTCCCCGTATCGCTGAGTGTTTTATTAAAAGATGCCAGAGATAGTCGATGTTCCAAATGAAACAGATGATCGTTATAATAGATACAACTGAAAGAGTTCTTTTCCAGTATTTTAAAAAGATTCTATAGAAATATACCTGTCCTTTAACTTCTTATGGAATTAAATCTAAGTTGCTTTGAGAAGTTCTTTTTCTATTCTTAATAAATGTGAAAAAAAATCGTTAGCAGTACGCGGCATCGCCGCCAGATGGACGCGCCGGAATTCTATTTCTTGTAAGTGAAAAACTACCAGGATAGAATAAAATGCGGTAGCATTATAAGACTTCTTAATCATGTTCTAATGAAATGATGTCGAAATGATACCTTGAAGATAAGCCCACAAAAAATTGGACTCCGAAATAAAAATAATAATTTATTACTAATATCATCAAAAGATTATTATTTCGATTTCATTGCAAATTTTTTATAGACTATAAAAAAATTTTTTTGTATATGAAAAATTGCTTAGAGAATTGGTGACGTAAAAATTAAATCTTTTGAAATTCTTATGAATGTTTTTAGAACAGAAATAAAAGATGGAAAAAGGAACATTATAATTGAGGAAATTCAAAAAAAACTCTTTCGATTCTTTATGCACAGCCATGGCGAGTCAGACATAAAAGATATACGAAATAATGTGTGTTCCAGTAGATAAAATCGACGATCGCGTATTTTTACTAGTTTTTAGGCACAACGTTTAATCATAACAATCTGTGACGATCTGTCCTGCCCTCTCAAGAGAGCCGCCAATAAAAGTCAACCGTTCGCGTGAGAAGCGAGAAACAGTTTCCGACTCGCCGCCGATGTCATACATCATGTCGCTTAATGTACCCACTTTGTTAATTTCTGCACTTGAGACTGTAATTAATGCGCGCTGAAATGTAAGACTTGCGTGAATGGTAATCGTTTTTCTGCTATAAAAACCTACGGTTTCCGTTCCACCTTTCTGTTACCTTCCATAAAAATGTAAGTTCCGCAATCATAAATCATTTTTAATCAACTTCCGTTTTGATACAAGAGCTCGTTAAACGAGCGCTACGAATGTACTAGAATTAATAATACGATAACACCCGGTTATGAATCGGATCGGTCAAAAGAGAGCGGCAGAAAACAAAAACATTTCGCCATCTCGCGTTGTTGTTGTACACAACTTACAGGATGTATCTGCTATTCATAATTTAGGACAATCTTGATAACGAATAATGATAAAGATGGACGCATATCATTGCAAAATCAATAAGCCAACGAGGAACTCGTGAAGAAATCGTATACACAATTCGTACCATTCGTTACCGTGAGTAATGAAAAATGGCTCCGTGCTTAGATGGAAGCAGGTCGCGTCGGAAGAGATATAGATAGGTAGGTAGGTAGGCAGGCAACTATACGGGGAGGATGATAGAGTGGGCCTATGCATTCGTCCAGTAAATAGCGTGATTGATCGATATTATATTCATAACAGGCAACGACTTGTCATCAATCATATCCCGTCGCGCATAACTGCGGGTCTCTGTAATATACCTGCCCGGCCGGTATAATACATTACGCCTCCAGTCCGTATTCAGTACACCGGGTGATCTAGAAACATTCTCCTTACGCCTCCCGCGGAAAAGCTGGGCACGCTAGAAAATTAATGGCCTTAACAACGCATTGTAAAATACCGTACACGTGTCCGCTTTTTAACGAAGTCGAGGCCACGACTTCTCACCTGTCAACGAAGTGGCGCACAGGTAACGGAAAATTATATCGAAATATTATTTTTAATGTAGAAACCCGATTACAATCCTCGCCCACTTATATATTTACAATATATACATTTTCCTTTTTATTTATTTATTTATTTATTTATTTATACTAGCGCGCACAGTTACGCCCGCGTGTCGTGCGCTTGCGTTCTTCGCTTGCGATGCGATGGGTTGATGCGTGACAATGGGTCCGGTGCTGACACGGTAGCCTTCCCCCCGTTGCCACTCAAAACCTCTCAGGTAACGCGATCCCGGCAGCCTAAATAAACAAGGTAGAATAAATAAAAGCTATTCTATATGTCAGTTCGGTGTTTGCCTAGCTGTCACGGAAGTGGAGGGCACTCTCAGTCTCAAATGGATATCGAATCGGCCGTTTACAGCCCTCTTCTTTCGGCGTGCGATAGGCTACCGTTCTACCGATGGCATATGAACGATATTTTTATCATCGCCATGTTATGTACGCTCTCTTAGATTGGCAATGTCAGATTAAACCTCGGGGAGTTGGAGAGGGGAAGAATTTCAAATGTATCTGCTACGATGTATCTGCTTGGAGAAAACGCAACCTAGTGTAAAATATTAAACCTTATTATTCTTAATATTCCTGGTTTGATTAATATTTATCACATTAGCATATCGGTAGATATAAAATATGCTAATCCTTACAGAGAGAGAGAGAGAGAGAGAGAAAGAGATAATGAACATCGCGATGTCGCTTTCGACGATTACGAAGTTGTGGGCAGATCGAAATAAAATTTCCTAATTAATGCGCGCGCTTGATAAATAACAGGAAGCGTCGATTCCACGGTCCCTCAACGATCGGGAGCAATCGCGAAAGACGTCCGAGATAAGCAGACAGGCGGCTTGGTGGAAGAAGCAAATGAAATTGACAGTCGACGTTTGTCTGCGCTTACGTTCCTCTCGCGCTCGTAGTCTCTCTGTAGTCTGTCTGTCAGCATGACACCGAGCGACGCCTTCTTTATTATACATTCAATTATTAGGCGCTGCGCATGACAAGCGCTATTGCATATTTATATCTGCCAACCGAGGCGAGCTCAGCCGGATAAGGGGGTTCCTGACAGCCCGTCACGAGCATACGTTAACATTCTTAATAACGTACCCGGTTTGTATACGTCCAACGTGCACCGGTGTGTGCGTGCGCATTCGTATATACACGCAGAAAACGCATACGCGCACAAACGGCACGTATACGTAGACGAAAATGCATGAAATGCACACACACACACACACACACGGCCGGGACACGAACGTGTAAAAGCCACACGATGCAGTGGTGTAATTTCAATACACGAGGAAGCTATCAACCTTTATAACCTGTTTATTACGATAATACCGTAAATTTGCATCGCGTGTTCCACCGTAATCGCTTGCCGCGGCGGATGTCATATTACGTTAACTACAGTAGTTAAATAGGCATCCGGGGAATAGGCCCAAAGCCGGCATACCCTGAAATTTGCGCCACTCCCAGTGTACATGGATATTGGTTTCAGGACGGTTTAATGAATTCCGCTCCGAATTTTATATGGCAGCTTGTTTAACACTTGACCGACGAAACATCTGACCAATAAATCAGCTATGATTTTATATATGTATTATACATATTTCACATACACACTCTCTCTTTCTCTATAAAATCAAGTACATATTATAAATATTATCTGGGAATTATGTGGAAATATAAATCACATTTTGCGTTATGTAGCGTTTAAAACTAAAATAGGAATACATATATGTGTTCGATTAAATCTAACGCTCACCTGCAGCATGTTATTATAATCTTTCGGACATGCCCGAGGTGTTGCGAATTTCGTAATGGATGCGGTACAAATTTCTCTTAAGGTTTTTTAAAGAAACCAGAATTCTCCATCAGTCTTGTCTATATGTACCGCGTTAAAAATATTATCAAAGACGTCGCGTTCGCGAGATAAAATGCATGCCGATACAGTAGCTTTTTCGTCAACAAAATGCTGAACAACGATCGTATATCAGACACCGCCCACGGCGACCGTGGGCACCATAAAGAGAACAAAAACTTTCTTATTTTCCCCGACCATGGCCGCCTGCTTTGATATACGATACGTTTGTACCGTGTCGGCCAGAGCCTTCGAAAGCCGACCATCTACCGTAACAGCATTTTTATGCTAAACTGGTCGATGCAACTGACAAGAATTGACAGAATTCGGAAAACAGCTGACAGCCCGCCATGCAGCCACTCCTCTGTCCGCCGGCGGTAAATTTCAAACTGCCTCTCTCCCTTCTTTTTCTCTCACCGCAAAACGAATGCTGGTCCATTTCTACCACGTTCGCAGTCCCGCCCAGATAGCCTCAAAAATTATGATTAAACGGGGAGAAGAGAAAGAAAGAGAGAAAAAGCGCGAATGTCAAAATCCGGAGAGTTTTGTAAAATGTAAACTGCATAATATGCAGAATTGGGAAAGTTCGTAAAAGGTTACGATTTACAAGTAGTAATTAAAGTTACAATTTTTTTTCTCAAAAAATAACTAGTTATTATTATAAGTTTCCAATTCTAGAAAGTAACACATTACAGTTACAATAATTTTAAACGAGTCGTTACTTTTCAGTCTGTTACGATTTTTTAATTTTTTGCATCGCTATTTTAAATATAAAAACTTTATACACTTCTAATATTATTGAATTATTTTAGTAATTATACCAAACATTCAGTGTTATACACTATATTATTTATAATAAATGAAGATATACACTTAGAATTATATTAATAATATGAATATGAAGACGTTTTATTATAGGGGAAGGAGTCACCAATATCGTCATATTACAAATGAAACTTTAAAAACATAAATACAAACTAGAAAGTATCTACTGTCAAATAATATAACAATTTTTATAATGCCGTTTGTAATAGTTAACTTTTTCATAAAATAAGTAAAAATAAGTGTCTGTCAAAATAGACCCCATCAAAACTGACATAGTAGACAGTAACATCACATATTCTTATTCTTTTCTTTTACAGGAGTCATCTGTACAATATATTTACAAGAAAATATATATAAGATTTTCTGGAATCCTTTCACTTCAATATAAAATGTTTTTTGTTGATTTATATGCATATTTTATACCTACTTTTCTGCAAGATACAAACATGTAATGTAACAATTCTTTTTTGAGGATTATTTTCTATAAATATGATTCTTCAGCTTCGATAGGGCTATTTGATACTACAATGTAAGATTAAGTTAGCTTATAATCTGTCTTACTGGCAGATATACTGCACCCTTATTTTATGATTTACATTATATTATGAAAAAAAGAAAAAAAAAGAAAATATAATTAAAACTGAGACTTACAAATATGTAAAAAAATGATGTAATCGATAATCACTTAATTTTTAACAGACTTGATAATCATTTAATTTTTAATAGACATTTACAGAGTGTGATGATTATCATATTTTATAAATGTCGTGTATTCGTCAATATATAGGCAATCAGAATGAGTGTTCAGTAAACAATCAGTGATAATTTATTGATAATTTCTTGTGATTAGGATAAAGATATCACATTCTACAATTTAGAAAGAAACAATCAGTATTCCCTTCATTTTGGTCACCATATGTTGACAAACAAGTTCGATATAAAATAACTATAAAAATAACTATTAAATTAGTTACTAGTTATAAAAAAAATATAATCAAATTAAATTACAGAAATAAAGGAACAAAGTTAGTTATTCAAAAAATAACTATAATTGTAACTTCGTTACAAGTAATGAGTTACTTCAATACTGATAATATGTTCAACGAAAAAATAATATACTAATAAATATACCACACGTCGTTTAAATAACAATAAAATGACTCTGAAATCACTAATAAATCTTTACCTTTGAAGTCATTATAAATCTTAACTTAAACATATGACATTTCTGCATTTTGATTTTGTAATTACCACAAATGATATTCGTGATCTTTCATTCAACGTATTTTTTATTCGTTTGTTTCTCATGCAAGTGCTACGTATAAATATTTAAAACGAATTATCGCCGGGTCATAATAGTTAACTTGCATTTATGCTCAAGTGACTTGCAAATAACCAGAGATGAAAAAAAATTTAATTTGACTTAATTGCGCTATTACATATCGAGCACAATTGCCACGCCTAAAGGTGTGCAAGACACAAGACAGATGTGACGGTGTCACCGACTCCGCGTTCTCCAGCTGCTAAAACAGCATTATGTTTCGTTCTGAGAAGCTTACATTATACTGGTTGTTACATAACATCGCCTTGTCTATAATTTGCATGGCTTAAGCGATAGGGGGAAAAAAATCATATAACTTGATCGTCGTAACATTATTACTTGCGCGCGTAAATCGTCTACGAATCCGCTCGAAATTTGCCATTCGATGCGCTTATGTGTTATTCAATCGCATTTAATTAACGAAATTATAATTTATATAAAGTGAATTATATAAGATAAATAAGGATAACACTAATCCAATGATTGAATGTGATCGAAAAAATCAACAATATATTTGTAATTATTAAGATATTTATCAATAATAGCAAGAAAATAGCAAAAAAAAAAGAAGTTAAATATTTTGTGTTAAAATAAATAATAAATACATGTAATTTTTATTGAAAATTATCGCAAAAAATTGTTCGTTTCAAATTTCGCAAGATTAATTATATTTTTAATCATCTTCTTACCATCTAATGTAAGACAGTCTTACATAGTCCATACTTTCAAATTTATTATACTGTGCATGTATTTACCTAAATGTATAATAGTGTATTTTCCATGATTATAGAAAACTGAAATTTAAATTTAAAAAATTTATTTATTAGAAGTTACTAGTTCGATAGTGTAATATATAAGTGAAATTTTACTTAAATGTTCTTTTTTTAGATATATTTTTATTATATATACATATATATATATATATATAGTATTTTTTTATAACATTTTTCGATTACAAAAATTTCATGTGGATATTAATTTATGTAACGTCATTAGTTAATAATCAATAATAATATAAAACTGACTCATATTTTCTTATTAGTCCCATCATTGAAATATTTACCTATCTTATATGTGCATTCCTGTTAACGCTTGTCCGTTGACCGTCGAAGACAGGTCTCCACCTCCGTTTATACGAACAGACTATTAAAGCCCGTACAATCTACGTCTCATGATATTGGTAGACAAAAGAATACATTAGGAGAGAAGCCTTATGACAGATACGTGTCTGTATCGGGTTATCAGCGGCGTCTCAGCATCAGACTACGGCATCGTTATGGGCACGACGTTGACGGACGGCTCTCTTACGCACGGTTGACGGGAAACACAAATTGTGGGCGCAGCTGCGCCGATAGTAATCAAGAAACACGGTAGGTAGTGGAGTAGAGTAGCCAGCTAATAATTCTCTCCCTCCCTCCCCCTGCCTTTCGTCCCTCTCATCAGCCTCTCTCTCTTTCTCTCTCTCTCTCTCTCTCTCCTATCGTGCAAGTTTACACACACACACACACACATACACACACACACACGCCCTAGGTTATAGACTAGCTAAAGATGAGAGTGAAAGAGGCAGGAACGTAGAAGAAGAGAGACAGGGTAGAGCTGGTAGCACTTCACAGGAAAATGATGTTGATCCAGGTCGATACCTGTCATCCGCTAGTCGATCCACTGCCGAGATTGCTCCTAGCCCCGGATTCGCCTCGCTTTACATTGATATTCGTGTGTCCCCTGCCTGTACCTCGTATATCCGGGCACAATGAGGGCTAACTGTGTAACTCTATGACCATGGCAACGTATTAGTGCGTTCAAATATGTAGTTATTAACTACACAATCCATCCAAAGTCATGGAACTGAAGGGAGAAAAAAAGATATAAAATAGAACGATTATTTATAAAACAGAACGATTCCCATAAAGTACTTTATTTTTGCTGTAAATAAATAGTTGTACAAGTATAATATATATAATAATAATAAATATATAAAATATATATATAATAGTATGATATATATATATATATATATATATAATACGTTTTTGAACAGTCTAATAAATAATTGTAAGAAAGATTTAATTATGACATTATAAATGTAAGCTTAGATAAATACTATTATTATCATTATTCATAGAAATTCATGTCATACATTTACAATTCACCAATTATCAAAATAGTAGGCTCAGATACGTGAAGGCGAGTTGAATTTATCACCTTTGAATGACGCGAGTAACTTTAGCGAGATAATTACCAAGATTATATGATACGGGATGACGGCTGGCGCGAACATTTCGCAAACGCTGCCACCGTCAATCTACTTCTGCTTACTCTAAATTGTTATCCTCTAACGGCGCGTCGAGCCAAACGGTTAATCCGCCGAACCGTGTCTAATTCCATCTGACGCGGTCTTTCGTTTGATAGTCTCTCTCTCTCTCTCTCTCTCCTCTCTCTCTCTCTCTCTCTCTCTGTCTCTCTCTTTCTCTCTCTCTCTGTTCTTTCGCACGATGCCTTGTCAACGTGCAGACATTCTTGCGAAAGAGCTACATTACCGGGTACCACAAGCGTCATGCACACATCGCGTATAAATTTTCAGTATACATTTACATTTCTTGGCAATCGTTCGAGTAGCCAGTCCTTCATTCCAAATCTCTCATACTTCTTTGTCATTTAAATTATATCTTCCGTAAGGTCTGTCATATTCGGGTGAGATAATATCAGTTTATGTAAATACTCCGAAAATGATTTCTCAAATGTCACTATTGAAAAATATGCATATACTTCTTACGGGAATAAAAATATCATTTAGTGAACACGACGGAGAGAGACTCGAAGGGTGGAAAGTATATGGATTAGAATGTAAATTAGCTTTGAGTGCCGTCACAATGCGACTTAATCTCGTTATGTTTGGGAAATATGATGCTGACGGAGTGCTTGTCAGTCACTTTCGGTGATAGGGAAGCGTTGCTTATTGGTTGGGGAGCGGCGGTTGAATGCGGACCAGGGGAGATATCATTATTTATGCTATAAGTGTCCTCGAAACTCTTCTTTGAGCTAACACAAAGATTATATGAATCATGGGTCTCGTTCTGAGGCTAGAATCTTAATGAAATACGTTTGTAAAAATTCATTCATGACACTCGTGAAAAAATCGACAAATTACTATATTGACCATTGACGAATTTCTCATTCGGAGAAATACACGATAAAAGAAAGTGAGATTTTTTATTGGAAAATTATGTTAAGTTTACCACATTTCACGGAATCTCAAACAATCTATTCAAATTTTTGTGTTAATTTAACTCAATATGTTATCTTTATAGTAATTTAATACTGAAAAAAAATTACTTTGAGTAATAAAAGAATCACTATTGCTTAGTACTCTTATTTAATATATAAATAATGAAAAAGTCTTTAATAGTAAAATTTTTCACAATAAAGGAACATATAACGACACGTTTATTTACCTCTTTTAAAATAAGATCTCTCTCTTACCAAAGAATAATTCGAGAAAGTTCTCAACTTTTGCGTATAAATATTCATCACAGAGCAAAGTAACGACAAACAAAATTAACACGCTATCACGATATTGTTCCATCTATTTATTCATTACATTGTCGGTGATGACGCACAAATTTCACCGAATTGCTGAAAAACTAGGTAAAGAATTGTAACCTTCTAATAATTAGATTAAAACAAATTAATAGCATATCCGTTGTATGTTAGAATTTAGTAATTTTCGTTCTACACAATTCGAGACATTGCATTTGATTCATCAATCAAGTATTATGGATTCACTAATAAGAAGAAAGAGAGTGTGATTTGCTAATTGTATGACTGCGAAATTTATTGTCTTAATTTTATGTATTAATGCGGGATATTTTGTATTCTTACTGAAGATGGCCAGATGTTGGCCGAAATGTCTAAGTTTAATCTGAATCTTGATAATTTTAAATATCACAAAAAACAATCTGTGTTGTGGTTATATACTCCTTTATTGTGAAAAATTTTCTTGTTTAATATTCAGAGAAAGTAATTTTATGTAAGTAAGTAGTAGAGAAAAGTAACAAGAAAGTAACACAAACATTGTTAAAATTAACACAAAAAATGTAACACTTTATTATTTCAAAAACAAATTGTGAAAATATATTTCTTCAGTAAAATTAATATTTATAATTAAATTAATACATATATTTATGTTTTTTCACTTATCTTATTATTAAAATTAATGTTTGAAAACTACATTATTTTTATGTTATTTATTCATTTACTCATAAATTATGTTATTTTAATTCTAAGAAACGTTAAATATTAATTTAATATAAAATATTAAAATAATATTTTAAAGAAATCATATTAAATTAATACTCGGATATGTTAAAAATACAATATAAAAATTTTAAGATTTTTAAGGCAAATACAGAATGTTTTTTTATTGTGTGTTTATAATAACTTCGTTACCATTTTAAAAGTGCGATTAATGAAAAATAAGTATTCGGATATAACGTTATTAAGCGTTTTGCAGCCAGCAGTAACGCTTGAATCGTTTCGTTTAAAATCGTTCGCTTTGGCCGCGATAGAAAAATCCAATTTGCCCAGGTCACGACGGGCGTATACTGTATAAAACATGCCTGTCAGTGGCGCGGAAAGCGGCTTCCACAAGAGTCGGTAATGCACGTGTCACGTGAGTGGCATAAAAGACAGGAGTGATGGAAGGCTAAATAGCAACAGTGTCGTGACATGCAACAGTGACCGAGCGGCCCCGACTGTCCCTGTCCGCGTGCGGAGTCACTGCGGCGCGACAAGTTGACATGTTTGCACGGAGGCCGCACGCTGATCGCGCACGGGCATTAACAAATACTCTGTTACCCGCAGCAGGGCGACAGGATACATTCTACACGTGTACAGGATGCGCCGAAGGGAAGTTCATCGGGGACAGGTGGCCAGGAATCGCGGCGACACGCCGACACGCCGACGGGTGACTCGGTTTCCGCTGCGTTTGTCGCCACCACCGATTAGAATGGAATAAAAAAAATATATATATATAAGTCGACGGGAAACTGGTGCCATCGATTCTCGTAACCTTTCTCGGCACTTTTCTTGTTTATCAAGAGCGGTTGCGCGCCGCGTGTACGTACATGCACACTTTACGATCACGATTGCCACCTCTTCGGTTTTCAACCGAGCTGGAGGCTCCAGCTTTTTACTAAATCTTCGGCTAACCAAATTTTGCAGGGATGAGAAGTAACTTCGTTATTTTTACCGTTACTTTTTATAATAACGATTTGGTAATGACGTTGCAATTTTTTACGACGGTAACGATAACTAACTAAAAGGTTGGGAAGTCATTTTTGAAAAGTAACTTGTCACCATTACGTGTTACTTTTATACTCGCTTATTTTAACTCGTTACATGTAACGAGTTTTTTTTTTTTTTTCATTTTTCTTCCAATAAATAACGCGTAATGATGATAAATTACTTTTCGAAAGTGACTTTTCCAATCTTAGCTTTTAGTTAGTTATCATTACCGTCATAAAAATTACAACGTCATTACCAAACCGTTATTTTCAAAGTAAAAATAACGGCGTTATTTCCTATCCCTGAAATTTTGACGACTTTTTTTAAATGCGCTCGTCAAATTTTCCTCCGATTTTTTAGAAAGATATCTCCGGCAAAAAAGGATCAAATCTGCACTGTTAAATTCATAATAAAATCAAATTATACTAAATTTAAATTGTTTTTAATCATTTCTACGGGTCGTCAGTGCTCTTAATATTCCATCCTAGTAAATACTAACTAAAAGTAACATAAAATCAATGGTATAATTTCACACTGAACAATATAACTGTTACGCACATATATTATATGACATATATATATTTATATTGTTGAGTGTGAAATTATAATTTTCGTGTTATGCTACTTTTAGTTGGAGTTTACTGAAATATATCATCAATTTAACTAAAACAATGGAATTAAATCGATTTAACTCAAGAAAATACATTAAATTTAACTCAGTTTAATTTATTATTTACTAATTTTCTAAATGCATACGTTAATATAGACATTTTTCATTTTTAAACTAACCATAGAAATAGATTGGTTTAAATTTGATTACGCACGTGGAAGTTGAAAATAACAACATGTTATTTAACTTAAGGGATTGGGTTACCATTGCTTTTTTGATATTTAACAGTACGATGATCTTTTTTTAAAGAGAAACATGCACTACAAGAAAGTTTCAATTTCAGCTATCGATCTCCTACCGGAGAGCCGTCAATTTTCAGCGAAACACTAGTCGAAAGGTGCAACCGTGTTTACGATCCGCGTATCTTATTTTCGTAAAAAATGCTCGACTAGCGCTTGGTAACACAAAGATTAAAGCCGCAACGAAACAATTTGAGGGGAAAAAAATGGCGAGAAAAGCGTGTTCGCGTATAAACGTTGTCCTCGACGTTATACCACAGTGCTCTACGTTCCTTCTTTACGAGCCCCTCGCAGCAGCTAGCCGCCACGTATTTTCCTCTTCCGTAATGTCTCCGCGCGCGGGTCTTTTGTTCCCCTCCCTCGATGCGGCAGTTTCGCCGTAACGTATAAAGTTTGTGTTTTCTTGCGTGGCATATAGTTGGCTGTTCTCGCTGGCATAAAGCC
Source organism: Acromyrmex echinatior (assembly GCF_024713525.1). Lineage (NCBI taxonomy): Eukaryota > Metazoa > Arthropoda > Insecta > Hymenoptera > Formicidae > Acromyrmex > Acromyrmex echinatior. Next base: position 7,408,066 of record NC_141859.1, on the reverse strand, counting down.
GGAGAGGTCGCCGGAGGAGTTAGAGGCCGCTTTAGGACGATGTACGGTTTAGCTCTCTTCATCTTTGCTGAAAACGCTTTGAGCGAGACACGAATCGGATATCTAGGTCGAGATATGACTACGTAGTTACAAATAGCAGTTACCGATGTGCGACGTCGCGTTTCATCAAGTATTAATGCAGATGTCTTCGTTGACGAAAGTGGCGCATAAAAATTATTATATACATACAATTCCGTCTTCTCTAGAAGACAGACGTATATTATGGAGTTAACGACACTCGCGAAATACGATTCAAATATAACTCGTGCATCCATTACCGAGTACGTATTGTCTTCGTACGAGCGAGGTAATTGCTATTTCGTAGCCATAACGAATGACTTACGATTATGTTTTCCTCAATTCCTCCAAGTCCTTTGAAAATGGGCGGAGGGAAGAGGACAGAATGGGTCGGCACAGAGCAAAGTAGCGCAATCTGCGAGACCGCCACTTGGCTGTAACAGATACGCCAGGAAATAAATGTCTGTATAAAGGAGTTGGCAAGTTCGCCGGATGATATCAAGATGCCGCCGGCTAATACTGCCAGTATTAGTCCAAGGGTGAGACGACATTTCACCGAGAAAATGTACCCCTTTTGTTCCGCGCCTATCTCCCCGGCCCCGCGATACCCTCTCCGATATCAAAAGAATTTGTCTCTATTTCCCTTTTATCCACCTTGGAGAACGACACGCTGTATCTAATAAAGAGAAATTATGTCCTACGAGTCGGGCTTCTGCCCAGAATAGCCAGACAGCGTGTCGTCTTTCATCGGCGATGCTCGAAGTCCGGTAACCATGCCTGCCTGCGGTAACAATGCGAGCTCGAGTTTCGCTTACTTTGTAAGTAACGGTCAAACGACGACGCTAAGACGCTAAGTGCTTGAGTGTTTCACGTGTATTGCAACGTATTCTTCGAACGTTTGTGAAGTTTCAATTTAAACTGCGATTATGCGATTTTCAGTATTCATTAATAAAAAGTATTTTTAACGAAATTAAGAAAACGAACTGTTATCGCATAATCGCAGTTTTAATTGAAACTTCATAAACGTTCCAAGAATATGGTACCATATCGACGCGTGTGATAGCAAAGTTTAACACAACTTAAAATTAGTTATTTTTTTAGTAAAAGTTTTTAAAATTTTTTCTGAATTGGGGAATAATGTTTTAGAATAGTGAAATTTTAATTTCTCTAATAATATCTATAACTAAAATATGGGAGTTTACTTCAAATAATTAACATTCCTAAAGAGAGCTATCTCACTAATTTTGAATTTCACTTATTTTATTTTTGACAATGTTATCTATAACATTTTAGAATGTCCATCGGTAGTTATCTCCCATTATCACGGACTAGATATTGAATGATTAGGACAAGAGATCTGGTCACATCGAGGACACAGTTAGACACAGTGTAACACAATGAATCATTACATCCTTGTTGTTTGCCTACATTAAAAACAAGGATGAAACGATTCACTATGTTACATTGTATTCTTGATGGAAAGCACTCATCATTGGAGGTTACCTTTAGTAGCCCTTTAGTGTTTTATTTAAGATAAGTGGTCAGCATTGTATCATAGCAGTTCAAAATAGAGCACAAGAAATATTAAATTCTGTATAACTGACGCTCCAATTCACTTTGGAGTTAGAAGGCCAAACATTAAATTTTCTGGATGTTATTATAATAAAAAATAAGAATGAAATTGAATTGATGATTCCATAACTTTTTGTGGTTGATATTTAAATTTTCACTCTCAGCATTTTATTGTTGTTATTTTCTTTTCATGTTAGATTTTTAATTATAATGTCATTCTCTTACTTCAAAAGTGACAGCTCAAAAAATTAAGTTTTCCAGGAAAGAGGAAAAATTATTTTTCAACTTGACAAATAATTATTCGATAATCAAATAATATTGATAAAAGGAATATATTCTTAAGTAATCAAAAATCATTCTTATCATTTTTGTTTCACGATTCTTAAAAAATTACCTTCTTTTAATTATGATAATTTTGACAATTTTTTTTAACCATCTTTTTTAGTTTTAACTATTTTTACGAAGTTAAATTATTAATTTATTAGTTAGTTTATTAATTTATTTTTGATAATTGATAGGGTAACGTTTATTTAACTCATTCATGGTAATCAATCGAAAATCATGTTTTGAGTTGTGGCACTTTTGAAGTAAGAGATTCTTTAAAATGTATTCTTTAAAATTATTGCACAAGTTTTCAAAATCAAAGTATTCGAATCCTGCGATTCTAGTATAGAATTGTATTTTTTTATCTCTTATCAAAGTTGTGACACTTGTCCATACACACAATATGCTGACACATGTGTCATTTTTCCACAATAATATATTAGCCTTTCGATTTCCCTCTGTTATCTCAAAATTACTTTTTTGACTTATGTCACTTTTTTATCAACGCGGCATTACAATCTCAAAAGTAAAAAAGTTTCAAGATCAATTTTTATGCCATATCTACACAATTTAAAAAAATCAAATGTAACTATGTAAAAGTGTCCTCGTTCAAGGACAATGGAGGGTTTAAATTTGCCAGCGTGCAGTTAAGGACACGCGGACATTGATCCAGACATCCGTGGACATCGTTCGGAATCCATTTTGACGTTGCGCATCGGGGACGAGAAGGAAACATAAATTATCGAATAAGACAGGCGAATATCTGCACCGGGATATCACGCCGTCAACTGGTTAAAGCGCTCGTTTCGGAAACGACGAGACAAGGACTGTCGCGTGGCAGATGCTCTTGGGTTGTGCGTCTTGTTCCATTCCTGCCGAGAGGGCAGAAATGTGTCAACGTGTCCGGCATGAAAGACGAATGTCCCGCGGTGGTTCTCATTAGCAGACCGCACCGGGGGTATCCTGTCCTGCCATCCCTCCGCGCTTTTCCACCCTCTGCCTCTCTCGTTTCCGCCGTAATTTCACCGGCGTAGATTCTCCAGGTGCTCGTGAACGTCAAGGGACGATCCTCAGCTGCCCGCCCACGCTAAACGCCTACCAGTTAATCTTCTCATTCATTCGTACAAAGGTCATGACTAATGACCACGGTATACAAGCACACAATGAGATTTACTTCCTCGTGCCGGACATTTTCCCCGGTTTCGTCCCGTTTCGATACCCGTTGCTAATTTCTTAGAGAGCTTTTGTGTTGCCGAATGAAAAAAATCAATAAAATTCAGGGAATAAAAACTCGGCAAAGTTTGCTTTGGAAATCTGAGAATTTCGCAGGTAACAAATACTTATTGTTACACTCACTGCCATGTAATCAATAGTAGTATTTTGGGATCGACAAAAGGTAAAATATGATCACATTTAGAATATATATATTTATCGCACATTATATCTTACGAAAGGTTACGCATTGTAACGAATTTTATATATTACATTGTATCTTTTATTTACATCATACCCTCATATATTAAGAGTTATAATCGCCAATAATATTTTATTTTGACCGAAAAAAAGATGCAAATAATAAAATAAAATCACACATATTTAGACACATATTTTATCTTATATCGTCAGCATGTAATAGTGAGCTATAATATTATATCATAATCGCCAATAGTATTTTGTAATAAAAAAAAAAAATCGGTAAAATATAATCGCAAATATATAATATTTAACATGCATTATTTTATGTTATACAATAAGTCTTACAAAAGATTATATTGTAAAGAATTTTATATTACACTGTACATTTTGCGAAGATTGAGATATACTCGTTCCGATTTATAGCGCGAGAAGCTGAAACGACTTTTGCACAAGTAACTCAACATATCTCGCGACGCGATCGATATGTCGGGTCGTGTAAGAGGCGAATGAAATATGCAGTGTAGTAGAACATATGTAATGCCGTTTTATATCATTCATCGCACTTGCCCTTATGACAACATAACGGCGTATGAACGGACATGAGTAACAAAGTAATAACGTATTACGCGATAGTATCATAAACGACATCGATTTACGCTAATTTTTCCCCCCCCGCGACGATGGACTTTGTCGCTTTCCTGTTGCGTGATTCGTCATTGTATAAATCAGTCGAAATTTGAACTGAGAGAAGCAACCAAGAGAAATTTATTGCAGCGTTTATAGACAGACGTATCCTCCGCGAGGAAACGAACGGGGAAAGCTCCCGAGACGCTCCATTACGCCGTTATTTTGCTCGCAGGATGCAGAATGCTATAATGATGGGAGTCTATGTGTACAAAACCGAAGACTGCCTTCCCGACAGATGAAATGGCAGACGTCTCGCGCAACAGCAGGATGCGCACACAGAGAGCGAAAATGATCGCCCGAACTCATCTTAGAAGAGATATGTTTGCGCACTAGAGCTCTCGCTCGCCTAGAGTACTCGAATGGGAAACACGGTCGTAAAATGCGCCTGCCACACACGTCTTATCCCTTTCACCACCACGTACCGAGAGATGGCCGGCCGTATATTCTCGCCATGATATGCCGGCCCCGGAAAAAATTTAGAAAACTGCAATTTCACGACGATTGATCGTGACGCGTATTTCACCTTCCGAGCCGACCCTAACTCGAGACTGACGTATGGTTATCGTCGCCTAACTATAGCGAGCGTGTTGCCAGGTCGGTCGTGGATGTGCCACGACCGATTAGGGACGGACTCGATAACGCATTTGACATTCCAAAAAGAAAAAAAAATACAACCTCCTATATATCGTAACTTTACAAACAAATCTCGATGTGTTCACGTTACTTTTTACCTCTGTGGAGCTAAAAATGATGTTTGTTCCCAGTCGACATAAAGTAACAATAACGTAATATTAATGTTATAACTTTGCACTCAACAATGTAAATGTAATGTAACACATGGTGTTACATAACAGTTATAGTGTTGAGTGCGAAATTGTAACATTGATATTATGCTACTTTTAGTTAGTGTCGACTGGGGTAAGTCTATTAAATCCATTCAATTATATCCCTCCGAAGCTATAAAGTCTATTGAATTCTCTATGCCATGGTTGTTTAGACGACAAAGATTCTGATGAGTAAAGATAATTCAGCTTCCCCTATGATGTAATGTGAAAATAAAAAATATATTATATTTGAATTTATTATTAATTCTTAATTCTACTATTGTAGCAATGGCCACTTTAACACAAAAATGTCAAATAATTTAATTTTCTTTATGTTACAATACATATGCAAATTTTGATTATTCCTTATTAAAATAAATTTAGTAATTCCATCTTTATACGAATTATATCATTTCGGTTTCTTGAAATTTAATTAACGTCTTTTAATTAATATATATTAAATGCCTCTCACAGCCTCAGTTGATAATAACAGATTTTAGTGTCATCTTCGAAGGATTAAATCAACAATCAACGAGCTTAAAACTAACGGTGTTCGTTTGTCTCATTTTTCCGCGGCAGTCATTTCAAAACGGATAAAACAACGATTGCGAAAATCAAAGAGAGAGAAAGAAACAGAAAGAGACTCGCGAATCGCGCACGATCGTACATCCCGCCGTAATCGGCGAGACTCAACGGTTCGGTCGCGGAATAGATCGCGGTCCGTTTCTCGGCCCGATCGATCAGGTTGACGTGTGGCGGCCTTAATCGGCAACGCGTACACGGATCGGTACACGCGTCAGGACGCGACGACGTAGTTAACGGCTTCCAGGAATGATCTCTCATTCCCGTCTCTCTCTCTCTCTCTCTCTCTCTCACCCCGACACGCACTCTCGCTGGCCATATCGAGGTTCCATCTGTGACTACCGTGCCACGCCGACAGACGTTTCGCCGATCGGCAATCTCTGCCGGATTATTATGCCTGTCCACCGGCTATGATCGCCGCGGACACGCCGGTATGCCGGCCTCATTAGCTGTTCGGTGCTCGGCTTAAGCCAATGAATAATGGGCGGCTGCACAGTGCTGCCGCCGTGACTGCCCATATCCACGACAGATTTACCGTCTCCCTTTATTCGGTACGCTCCAGACGCTGGGATCTTTAAAACCGCACGGGAGATTGACGAGTTATGCGCTTTGTACGTATGAATCTGTAATTCCACGCGCGCAATTTGCCCTCTCTGACAATCTATTCATTTATTATCATTCCGGTAGAATTTTATTCCGATGGAAGGAATACGTTTATGTAAAATTACTGCTTTAACAAAATAGGTATTATATTTTCAATATTGTTTAAACATTCATCTCGAAACTCTTATATATATATATATATATATATATATACATATTTTTTTTAAATTAACAACGCACATCTCTAATTAGGAATACGTGTATAACTCTTAGCAAAAAAAGTTTTATAGTTAGTCTACGTATGCATCGTGAATATAAACAACGTCTGTTAGCGATTGATGTATTAGCCGCAAATATTAATTATCTTCATCATATGATTCCTTATTTCAAAAGTGACACAACTCCAAAAATTACGTTTCCTAGAAAAGAGGAAAAAGTATTTGTCAAATTGATAGAAAATTGTACTGAATAACAAAATTTAATCCTTTTTTTGTATGTAAATGTGAATAATCATTTCAGATATATTCGTACTTTTAAGAAAAATAGCATTAAAGATGCACACACAATAATTTTAAAGGTTTTCATAACGTTGTTCCGTATATTTTAAGTTCCGTATACCACGCGAAAGTATTAACTTTGAAATGCATTTTATTTCGTTTTGATATGATTTTTCGTTTTCGAAATGTAGCAATTCAAATACATGCATCATTACATGGAAAAAGAGAGCTATTTATATTCAAATTAATATATCTCGAAAACGAAAAATGATATTGAATGACGAGGCAAAGTGCATTTTAAATCTAAAGTTGATACTTTCGCGTGATATAAATGAAATTTAGAAATAAAATTTAATGCTCTACAATATCATGAAAACCTTCAAAATCGTCATTTTTTAGTACCTTTTTGATGTTATTTTTTTCAAAATGGATATGACAGCCAAATTTAAACAACAAATTCTTATTCAGCATATAAAATACATCACAAATATTTATATTCGTGTTGCAAAATAATGTTGATTTAATTCTTACATCAAATTCAAAATTTTCAAACTTACAATTAATATATTATGAAAACTAGAGCTAAAATTAATTTTTATTGATATATATTAGCATTATAAAATTAATAAAAATTGGCTGTTTTGATGTGGGATTTCAGTATTGATCAGTGTTTTAACTAATCAAATAATATCACCAATAAAAATTATTTTTAACATAATGACATTTTTTTTATATTTCTGTCTCACATTTTCATTTTATAATCTTTTAAAAAACCACTCTTTTAATTGTGATGATTTTTTTAGACACCATTTTTGTGAACTGTAATGATTTTCTGTGAAGTTAAATTAGTTTACTTTTGATGATTGATAAAGTAATGTTTACTGAACTCATTCAAAATAATTATAATAATAAACTCAAAAATCATGTTTTTTCAATTGTGTCACTTTGGAAGTAAAAGAGCGACATATTTAGGCAATTGTCGAGAAGAATACATCAAGTATGACCGTCACCGGCACGCCAAACTCATTAGCTGTTCGAAGCTGAGTTCAAACCAATGAGTAATGATGTTCTTTCCCATTGCAGCCGCCGCGGCTGCTCGTATTTTTCTACACCGACTTATGGCGCCGGCCGTATGTACAAGCAGTACGATTATTTATAATGTCGGCTCAAGACCAGCTTCTTCTGTCAACGGAATAAAAGTGAGCAACGTGCGCGTTAAGATTCTTTACGTTACAGAATACCGCGACGGAATAATGCATCAGACGGCAAATAGTTACGGTAGAATTCTATCAAAGTGACTGTTTGTCATTGCACCGATATTGCCAAATTGTAACTCGACTGTCCAGCAATTTACAGAAAAAAATGCCAGAGTCGATTACTGGAAATTATTCTAGTAAAACGTTTCACTGCACGCGGAATAGTACCTTAGCGCGTTTTAAATATCCATGTATTCGTTTATTTGTCCTTCCGGAATAGTATCGAGCGGAATGGTTATACCATTTTTATTCCAGCTCGAATAGTGGGATAATCCCCAGGGATGAATATACATGCATGATATAACAGAGCCCCGATGGAAACTGTTCACTGCGTACGTGCAAAGTACCTCTCTGCCTCCTTTTACCATTATAGAGCAACTTGCATTTCTTCCGGGATAGTATAGCGCAATGTTTTGCTGTAATTTGTCAACTTTCGTTTGTAAAATCTGATTCAGAAAGACGTTATAACAGAAAATAACTTGCAAATGTAGCAATTATATTATAATGATTGATGAGATACGTATTATTTATATCTGCCAAGGATTTATTGAAATCTGATTTTTTTAAATGTCCAAAAATTTCCAAAATTTTCAGGTATTTTTATTTAAAATTTTTATCTTAATAAGGTAAGATTAGAAAAATTTTTAATGGAGCTTTGAGATAAATTAGAATGTGACGCAAGCGAGCCATATAATTAAAAGTAAAATCTGAAAATTAAAAGTAAAAGACAGAGCTTTCCACGAGACTATATATAATTTTCTACAACTGTGGAGCCACGAAACTTATAGGATAGTATAAGAAAGATTCATTACATATAATATACATACAATAGTATCAGTAAGCTGCTCTTTTCTGCTTAGTAATGTTGTTTTCTACTGTTATTCTAATTTTTTAACCTTAGAATGTCAATACATAAATTTTACGTACAAATATCATGCACTTGTATGTAAAATTTATGTATTGATAGCATTCTAAGGTTAAAAAATTAGAATGACAGTAGAAGACATTACGTACAAGTGCCATGCGCTTATACATACAATTGAAATCATTTATCACTCGTTCTTTGTTATCGAAAGACAAGATGTTTACTATCTGGACAAACTGGAATTTTCAGAGAATTTTTTTTTTTACTTTTACACTCTTTTGACAGAATCTCATCGATAACATCTTAATACTTTTAGGATTTTAAATTGTTCCAACATGGTCGTGCGATAAGTCCAGCTATCGCATTTTTTATCTTTTTTAAAAAGATAATAACTCTTGAAGATAATAACCTTGTAAAGATAATAACTCTAAGCTATAGGTTACGTATACTATAGCAAAAATGCACCCTAGAGGCATGATTTCTGAACGCAGCCCAGAGAGTTCAAATTAATAACGGACAGAATTTTTAAAAACTTGTCTTATTTATCTTAGCTTTTTACAAATTGGACCTTTTTATGCCCATTTTCATCAATGTAGATTAATTTTAATTCTCGATTCAACTTACTCTTCGTCTTTTTCTAATCTTTAGAACTGAAAAAGACGAAGAGTAAGTTGAACTAAGATTAAAGTTAATTTACATTGATGGAAACGGGAAATTAGTGATTACTGAAGGCATATCTTAGTACGATGATCTAGTCTTATTTAAGTATTATGAGACACACACATACACACACAATTGGACTACATACTCCATATCATTTCAACATTGAATGCTAGTATGTTTATTAATTCCTTCTTTTGAAATTAATAATTATTTATTTGTGATTATATATAAAGGTCTAAATTATAAGTATTTAGTCATTAAAAGTACGAAGTGTATAAAAAAAACTTATATTATAGTACAGCAACTATACCATTCATAATTAATACTGTTATCACTCAATAGTGATAACATTCTAGGATTAATAAAAATCTAATAGCGAAACGCATCAGAATGTACGTGATACAGATGTACATGCTATGTATATTTATTGCTAACCGGTTATAAACATTTTGCATCAAGAAAAATCTATCAAAGAAACAATTCTTTCAGAAAGAAACAGAATTTCAATTTAAAATTCCACAATGTTTTTAAGTACCGATAAAATTCTATGAAAATCGATAAGTTTTTTTTTTTAAGGATAAAAAGAAATTCCTCAAAAATTCCAGTTTATCCTGATAGTAAACACCCTTACTTGTGTATATTGATAAAATTAAATCGTGACGAAAAGGAAAAATTCGGTCAGTCCAAAGATCATTCCTTGCGAGTTCCTAGATCATGAATAACATAAGAAATGTCTCATCGGTACGATGAAGAGAACCGATAGTCCCGTGGAATTACTTCTTTCACATTTCATTTCGTGCTCGTTCCTCTGAATGATGCCCGGAATACCGCCCACGCTTGCGTCTATAAGAGCCGACTGATATATCGCCTCGTTAATGTTTCGCTTCATCAGATGTTATGACTGAACATCCTTTACCCTGCCACTGGGTGGTCATTTCTGACTGCTCTTGTTGCCGGTGCCCTGGTGTTATAAATTATAGTGGACGTCGCCACGCGCTCCGTAAGTCGCACGTTTCGTCTTTCAGGATTATATCCAGTAAAGCGCCCATCTCATCTCCGCGGTACTACGATCGAATATTAATCTGTGGTATCATGACGATGTTATATCGACGTGCATTCCTCGCGTCATCTAATATAAACGACACGTGGACACTTAAGCTCGTGTGCACTTAAACTAAGAGTTTGAGTAAATTATGCAGCGAGGAAAGAGTGTGTGACTGACAGAAGTGACTCCGTGAACGTGCATGGACTGTTTAATATTTCAAGCTTTTTTTCGTATGACTTTGGCATGAAGCGTTTAATCATGGTTTATAAATAATCTCGCTTCATCGTTACGTAGAAAAACATGCGCACTCACAAAGGCACGCCAGGTAATAAATTTCCGGCCGGTACTTGTCATAGTGAAATTAATGATAGACTTAAACTAACCATGCCACTGAAACAACAAATCTTCGTATGTGAATCTCTACAGCCATTAAAATCGGTGATATATGATAACTAAGAAATACGACGCCTTAATATATGCGATGTGATTAATGTTTTCACTGCTATTCCAATTTTCATAGTCTATGTATCGTGCTGCGCTTAAATATCTAAATCTTTTAGTCTTTCCTTTTTATCACTTTTTGTCTAGGAAATACATAAGATTATATGTAAGTTAAACATGTCTATCGCTTATGACAATGATAAACGTTAGGTTGAACAACATAAAGTATGCTAAATGCGTTTATACCTCACTACACCGAGAGAAGAAAAGATTTTTGATATTTATGATTATAGTTATGTTACTATAATTATAGTTATTATTAATAGCCGATATAATATTAATAGCTAATATGTATGATTTTATCAACAAATATATACAGTTAGTACTAAAAATAACTATAAATTATAGTAATATAAATTTATTAAATATAAAATGATTACAATTACTTTAATTTAAATAATTTATGATCATTTTTTTTAGATAATCATATAAAATATGATTTGTCCATAAAATGACTACAAAAAAGTATAAATAGTCACAAATACCAAAAACTTTTCTCTCACAATAGTGCATAATTCTTGTGACGATAATCAGCATGGATGATCCTTTTTAACGAACAGAGAACTCAGCGCGAGAAAATATGGAAACATTACGCGATAAAGATTATCTCCCGTGTCGAACTATTCTTCCCATCCAATTTCCTATTCATTCCCTGGACTTGACAGTCAATCTATGCGTATTACGAAGGGACCGTCGTAGACGACGTATTCGAGGGTGAATGCCTTTCCGCACTGCACACGCACGCACTCACGCATGCACACACTTTCACGCACACGTACGCGATCAAAGAATAGCGTGGGCCACGATCTCTGTAAAGGCGTCGCCGTTTAGATAATAACGCGCATTTTATCTCCCTCATAAAACCTAATTTATAGCCACATCCAAGTCCATAGGCGTGTACGTACGACCATCGTGAATAGGAAGGACCCCGACAACGGCAGTGCCGTAATTTCGGGAAAAGTGCCCGTTTGGGATCCAAGTTGTTTCATAAATTTTCTTTTCGAAATGATAAAGCGCGTATCGCCTTTCGAGATTATGTTATACAATGCTGCATAAAAGTTCGGTCATTACCAGACGCGTTATCACGTTATGACTCGAGTTACATACACGATCTAGGAACGAATGATTGTTTAACGTTAACAACGTCGATCGATAACACTGTGAACAATAAATTTTAATCAACATTTTATTTCTCAACTAATATATATTTTTTGTAAGGCTTTTTACACTGAAAAAGAATGTTTTTTTTTGAAAAATTCTATTACTCTTCTCAATTTTCAGAGACTCAACTTTAAATTTTTTATTTTTAACACATTTGTAATAAATATGTGTAAAATATTGCGAAAGTTATTTTATAAAAGTAACTTGTTATTGTTATCATTACTTAAAAAGTAATAAGTAGCAATTTCTGTTACTTATTCTGCACCGAACTTTGATGACTCCTTTTTAGAGAGGCATTCAATTGTCTTGATTATTAATGGACCAATTCAACAGAGATCTACAATGATTATGATGATTGTGATTAATCGCAACATAGTTGAACATAATGCTTTTTTCTTTTGAAACTCGCTTATGCACGTTCTCCATATATATTATGTGTAAAGTAACGACAAAAGTAACAATTATATTTTTATTTATTATCGTTTTCCAAAAAAAGTAACTGCGTTACTATTAACGTTATAAATAAAAAATGGAACGTCGTTATTAAAAGAAAAGTAATTGGTAATGATAATGTTGCAAGTAATATGTTACTTTCCTACATATATAGCTATCAGAAATTTAAATATTTTTTTACAACAGATATATAAAAATAAATTCGAACAATGTGATGGTGTAAAACCTCTCTTATATGCATTTTACGTGATACGTCACAATAATAAAATTTAGTGGTAATATTTAATGTCAAAAAGATCCACTGATTTACAAGCTTTTTATTTTTCAATACCTGAATGGTAATTCTTGTGTAATTTACTGCATAAAATAAAAAAAAAGGTTGATTAAAATAGAGTTTCTTTAAAAATAAAGTTGTTTATCAAAATCTGCAATTTTTCTTTAACCTTATTTATTTAGAGTTATTTAAATTCTTTTAAACAGCTAAAAATTCTTATGAATTTTTAGTTACTCAAGAGAATCATTCAGAGGTGTCAAGAAATAGAGATCCTTATAAATCAGTATAATTTAAACATTATAAGAATGACGGAACATTTCAGTTTACAAGATTTTCTTTTAAAAAAACCACTCGTTTATAGCTTTGTTCAAAGATTCTAAAATGCAGATAAGTTTCCAAAGATAGTAAATCGCTGATTCACCAGTATGTCCGTGAAAATGGCAAATATTTCCGCAAATATCAATGTGCTGGCTTGAAAATGACCGGCTGTGGTCGACTACGCCACTGGACAACGCCACATACGCGAAGAGAGAGAGGGAGAGAGAGAGAGAGCGCACAGATCTGCATCAGGAAAGGTTGCCGAGAGTGAATAGGACAGTAATATTATATCGGTGTTGAAACTTCCCCCTTCGGCATTTAGGTGACGAAAAATATGGGCCGTCACGTGCGCGCGCGCTCGTTCACGATGGCACAGCGCAGTTACCGACGATAAACCGCGTACGTGTTTACCGTATAATCTCCGACGGGCGGCGATAAATCCGTGATTTACTCTCATTACCGTGCCTCTGAGTGTTACGACTCATGCTTATACGATATACAGCCCGACGGGATAGTTTAATTTATTCATATTGGCGTGCCATTTTCTGCGCGCCTGGTGTCCCACTTATCGCCGATATCGAGACAAGAATCGCGGCAACGCGCGCGACAATAATGAGCCCCGTCGTTATCCGGCTGGAAATAATATTCCCTAATTGAATGCACGTCTGTGCATATATTCTCGCGGTCGATGTCGCGCCCTTCGAGACTACGGCGCGAAACATGCGTTTACATGCGGAAGTTAAAAATCCCGCTCTCTCTCCTCGAACGCGACGGCGCGTTTCGCGCGAAAACGTTTCAATTTTCGGTGCCCGCGGTGCACCGATGATGTCACAGTATTTATCAAGCGTGATCAAACCGATACCCGAAAAAAAAAAAAAAAAAAAAAAATCCGAGAACGCGTGGGAAATTTTTAATCCCGTCATCTCGATTTTCCAAGCCGTCACGGATGTTTCGCGCACCCACCGCACGATTCTCGCGGTACCGAACGAAAAAAAATTCACGCCATTCAAGGCAGGAGGAGAGGAGGAACGCTTTGTCAGAGAGGTGCAACGAATTTCACGCCGGTAGAGTAACGAGAGTGGCGAGCGTGGACACGTTTCTGCGTAAAAGTGTAAACGGAAACGGACAAATGAGGGGAGGGGGTGAAGGAGTTGGCTCCGTGAGGGAGTTGAAGGGAGCGTAAGGTAACATACATCACGTTTCCAGTTTATGGTCCGATACGCTCGCAGGAATTGGCACCCGGTTGCCGAGCTTTCCCGCAAATGCAAGGAACGCCGAAGGGGGACGACGAGGACGGGGAAGATACGAGGCGTTATGGTTCTTCCTGGCTCGTAACCTCTGATCATAAAGCTACTGCCGGCTAAAATATTGTCGGCCGCCGCGCCGCGCGTCTCCACGCCTACGCCGCCTGGCTGTCGATCTATCTTAATGCTATTACCGTAATTTATTAGCGTCGTTCCCGGCCGATAAATCGATCCTCCGTGTCTACCCGAAAATGACTTCAGCTCTAGGGGGTATAGAGATTGCCCGTAATATCATTACGAATTATAATATGCGGGATGAGAAGTAACGAAAGTGAGCGGCGCGAATGAAGCGTTTACGATAAAGCTCTAGATATATCAAAATAGCGCAATTCTTTTATCTGAGCTGAAATGCCGAATTTCCTATTGGCTATTTCGACCGCCAGTTTCGACCTAATTATTTGTAGCCCAATAAGCGATTAATATTATCGGTATATGGTATAGTTAGTAAAATGGAGTACCTTTGCGCTACTTTGATATATCTGGAGCTTTATTAGAGTTCATGGAACAGATACGAGAAACTGTGAAAAGGCTTATAAAAAATGATTAGATAGATGGAATTGAGAGAATTCTCCCTATTAAATAATTCTTGTTAAATAACTGAGTGACTTGCGTTGATTGTAACTAATTCTTATCGTAATTAACCCGTCATTACTCGCGCAGGATATCCAGAATATATTAATTTTTTAAATTCACTATATATAATATATATATATATATATATATATATATATATACACTTGGTAAATAATAAAATAAATTTGAGTCAAATTTAATACATTATTTACATATAGGAAATAATTATAATAAAAATAATTCAGACTGAATGTAATTTAACATTTTGAATTTAACAGTGTATGAAGGCTATTTATACACCTTCTATATTTAGTGCAAAAGGTTTCACTATTAAAAAGAATTTGTTATCTTTATCTAATTAAAGAATGTATAGAATAATATCAATCTTTTAATTGCAAATTAAAGAGAACGATAAAAATTGAGATATATAATGTTGGAGTATCAGAAATATGTATATACGCCATGTGACTAATATAGGATTAAAACACTCTTACGCTCGTCGTACTTCCGCTCTGCGAATTTCAACCTGAAATTTGATTTACTCTTTAATTCTACTCGAATAAACCCCGATTGAGTTCTCTGGCTTTCTACGCGACAGCAAAACACAATGCGGTTCGCGCACGTCAATATTTAACACTTAACGCAATCAGCGAATCGGTGAGACTGTCAACCGAATCCGAGAGTACACGTTCCGAGAAACATCAATGGCATTTCGCTTCGCCAAAGCACGGGGTACCCGATATTCCATGGAGACGAATAATTCAGCGGCGGCTCGGCGTTTCCATTTCGGGATCGCGTAAATTTCACGCCATTCCCCTCCCCTCTCCTTACCGAAAATCCTCCGCCGCCGGTTGTGACAAAATGGCCAATGGTCCTCGGCGGAAGCGCGGCTCTATCGGCCGACCGATGACAGCCGCTTCGCGGCCACGGACAAAGTATTTCCCGAGCGTCGTAAAAAACAAAGCCCGGACAGTTACGACGTTTGCCGTGCACGCGAAAAATATAATCGCGGTAACGAGCTCCCTCGTACAATGCTCGCGCGGGCATTAAGGCGCGACTATATTTAACGACGTGGCCACGAACGCGCGCGCGCGCGCACGCTCACTCGCGGATATACTTGGAGAACCCTCTCGCGTGTGTACAACGCTCACGCTCGCGCGCACAATATTATTATCTCGTGATTCATAGCTCGCATTCATAAATGTTCCCGGGCCGTATAACGGAGCGGCGCACGGCGGCGTGTATCGATTAACGTCGCTTCCCGACGGGATTTACAGCCGGCGACTAAATTATTTAAAGTCTTCATTTGTAGCGCGACGGATGGACGGACACGAGCTGGCGACCACGTAGCCGGTTCTTCTTCGACCGACGGTGTAAGCTCCCTCGGTACAATCGTCGGCAAAAGTTCAATTCCGTCGTCGATGCTAAAGCCTCGTTCACACCCATTCGCCTTGCTCGTTCGCCACTCGTCGTTTCCGAATGAACTCTCCGTCTCCGAATGAAGAGGTCCTGTCGGAAGCTACATGTGATTTTCTTTAAATTTAATGGCGTTGCATCGTGCGATTGGTATCATTCAAGAATATTTTTGCACTTTATGGTATCGATAGATTTATGTCGAAAGCTCTACACTGCGAGAAAAATATAATTGCAATTATCATAATTTAATTATGATGTCATTTTGCCAATTATATATTTTTTGATGAAACTATAAATTATTATTACTTTGACATATAATAATAACTGTAAAGATGAAGCTTCTAATAATGATTATTTTATTATGCAGTAATCAGAAATACGAAACACTCCTTTTCTCTCAATATATGATTGCAAAATCTGAAAAATCAAAATTAAAGTCGACGTATATCAGTCAGTAGGTCAAATTTAATTTATTCTACGACAAATGATATATTTTGTAAAAATAAAACAAATTAACTCTAAAGTGACAGCGATAGGAAAAAATATCAGTACTACGCACTGTAAAAAATAAAATGTTAATTTTTAACTTTAAAGCGTACAGTGAACTTTCTGAGATATATGCAAAAATGTTAAAATTAACAATTTTGTGTTAACATTTTATTCTTTACGTCCCATATTTGATTACGTTGTGAAACTAATCCGTAATGTAACCAAACATATAATATTGATATTTTTCCAATCGCTTTAACTTTAGAGTTCATTTGCTCCATTTTTTAGAAAATGTCGGAAGCCCATTGTTGCAGCAAGTCCTTCCAATCCATTCGAATGAAAGAGAACGGGTGTTACCCGAAAAAGGATTAAAAGATCGGCTGATCTACAAAACACCCTGTTGCACTCCTGTTGTCTGCGGCCAGGTGCAACTTTTACGCGTGAGTATACGACAGAGATCCGCGGATTGTGTTGGCGTGCCGCGGCTGCCACCGTCCACGCCACGAACCGTCCAACAAACGCTCCAGCGGAAAAGCGTGCGCGAAAAAGAGAGGAAGAAAGAGAGAATAAATAGAGAAGAGAAGAAAGACAACGTGTATGCATATACGCGTGTGCGCAACAAGAAGGGAAAAACGCGACGAGGCGAAAGACAGAAAGCGAGAGAGTAAGACTGAGGGAGAGAGAGAGAGAGAGAGGAAACTAGTGTGTCCGCGAGAGTTCGTGGTCGAGCGCCGAGCGCTCGTGTGTGTTCCATGTTCCGAATGCACGGAACAAGCGCTGCTTGTCCGCGGCCACCTGAGTTATGATCGTTCTGTGCCCACCCTGCCTGTTCGCCTGCCTGCCTCCTGCCTGCCTGCCTGCCTGCCTGCCTGCCTGCCTGCCTACCTATCTACCTACCTGCCTGCCTTACCTCCTAGCTCGACTGACTGCCCTCTTCTTCTTCACCCTTCTACTTTCACAGCGGCCATCTTGCCTCTGGCTGAACCGGTTGGCTTCTCAGGTTTTAAGGTGGGTACACACACGACGCAGACGACCGTCATCCGCGGCGGCGATGTTTGCGGACAATGCCGAATATGAATGAACGACTTTTCCATTTGTTTTGGCACGCGGCACGTCGCGCAAACAAACGGTGCCAACGTCAGATACCGATTATGGATAGCCGTGAATATTCACGTGTCTGATTGTGTATTTTCGAGCTGTACACTTTGCAGAAGTGATTGTTTACTCTTCGGTCTTCACGGAAAATTGCGGTATTAGATTTCTACGAGCGATAGGATCGGTAGAAGGGAAGGGAAAGGCGTTGTACATCTCGTTGTACATCTGCTAAAACATCCTGCTAAAAACACAAACATATAATAAACTTTTCTTCCAGCGAAACGCTCGCGCTTCGCGCTACCAATCTGCCGTTATCTAACCCAACTTCCCTCCGAAGAGAAATGCGTGTAAAAACCACAGGCGGGACGCGTTTTGCGGTAGGCGCAAAAAGCGGCAAAAAGTGCGTTGAACATTGTCCCGCGCGAGATGTACACGGGAGATATATCGCACGGTAATGTACGGGGCTCTTTGCGCGCGCAAAGATGTCTCGACGGCCGCGCGGCGCAAGATTTATCTTTCATTAGTACGTCGTTTGCATTGAATAGACACGTTACGGGTTAACGGCGGCCGGGCTCGTTAATTGTTTGTCCCGTTCCCCATCCTCGCGTCGACCTCCGACGGTCGACGGAGGTATACCGCCGGGTCTTGACGAGGTACGACCCGGCGGCGGTGATATTACGGCGACGAGGAGGCCGTCCACGCGGCACCGGTATCCGTCCTATCGCGACCGCGCATAGCACGATGTATATGCGAAACGACTGTATGCGAAAAGGCGTAAGAGAACCACGGCCCCGCGGCGGCGAGGCGTGGTCGCCGCAATTACCTCGATAGAGTTACAAGACCCGTTTTATGCCCTCGCACGAATTTATTAGCCTCATTCGCGTCAGTTTAATTACGAGCGCGGCTTCGCCACGAGTATACGTGTACGTACTGCGAGACTCTCCCTCTTTCCCCCGGGCGAGCCGTTGCTGACTCCTTTTTTCCGGCGAAAGTAAACTACTGGGATCTGCCGCTACTGATCGTCGAGAAGAACGGAGGCGATCTCCATACAGGAACGAACGCGCGTGCGCGCGCGCGCGCGGGAATAGCGGAAGAATGGACGAGATACGCGTCAAGTGTACGCGAGCGTGGAGTACCGGAGTATCAATCGCGGTCCGCTTCACACCGAGTGTATCCCTGGAACTCAAGCGGTAATTAGTTCTACCACTAAACGCTTAACGGAATCTCCGAGACGCTGCTAACTGCTTTGCGCCTACGCGGCTCGTTTACCCCTTTGCCTCTTTCCGCTTCTTTGCTCGGTTCTCTCCACGTGGCTCTTCTCTTTTTCTCTTTGCTCCTCTTGGAAACGTCCGTTTCTCTCTGCGTCTCTTTCTTTCTCCGCGCGCCGCGCGGACAGGATCGCCGTTTCCCAGCTAATTGTGAGCAATTAAGCGAAGCAAAGTCAAGGAATATTATGAAATTAATTATATAAGATTGAAGCCAGAGACCGGTGTGCAAGGTGTAGATAAGTATTTAAATTAACGCGTTTTTGTACGCTTCGCACAGACACGGTCTCTCTCTCTCTCTCTCTTGCACGATCGCACGCTGCGCCCGCATTATACTTTGATTTCCATTACGTGAGCTCATTATTGATTTCAAGTCGTTTTCTTTTAATTAATTTTAATACCCGCATCCACGGAAAGCCGCAGCTTTCAACATTGATCACCGTTCTCTTATCTATGGAATATTCACGATGCGTAAAAAGTATCTTCTATCGCTGCAATATGCATGCGACTTGCTCCCCGGATATTTTACGGAAGACTCGTCCCATTGGCAGATTGTATACCTGGAAAAACGGAATGAAATAGTATGCTATTTATCTCATATCGTCGAAATGAATCTTTCCTCGGAAAATATACCTTTACCGTATCTTATCTCAAGTAAACATTCGTTTAGATTTGTGAGAGAGTTGAAAATACATTTTAAATGAAATTTCGCGCATATTAATCATTTTTACAATTAATAATGTGGTTTGAGATTATCTAGAAAACGTCGAGGTCTTGAAGATGTCTTTGAGATATTTTTAAAAGATATGTGAAAGTTGTCTAAAAGATGTCTAAAAAGATTTTGTCGGGGGATATAACCTCTGTAAACTTTTCATTAAAGTCGCTTGCCGACAAATGAGAACGCGGTGAAGTTTTATTTCTAGAAGAACACTATACAAGATAAACTATAAAAGGTGTAACGTTATGAGATTTTTTTTTCATTCATATTTTAATGAAACGATGCCTTTGAAGGTTAACTTCTAAAATTAGCCTCCAAAATAAAAATATAGTGCGTCTTTTACAATCTTTGCAGTTCTATGTAAAAAATTGAAACATCAACAGTCTACAGACTATTTAAATGACGGCGACGTTTGATATTTATAAGACATTCACAAAATATATCTTTCAAAAGAAATCTTTCAAGTATCTTAAAACGTCACATAAGATATCTTTTAGATTTCCACGAGATATCTTCATAATGTCTGTAAAATATCTTAAAGTATTATATAAAATGTATTTTAAATTTCCTAAACGATATCTTTTCGAGATTTTTACAAGACATTTTATAACACGACAAGATATCTTTCAGAAATGCAAATAAGAATATCTTTTTGTCTACATGGCTATATAAATACGAATCTACGAGATAAAGAAACGGTCGTGCTTGTCGATCGATTAAAAGGCGATAGAAACGTATATCTTCTTCATGCCTCGTTCTTATAATCGCGACAACATTGGGTGCTAAAAGGGCGGAGAGCAACAGCCGTGAACGTTTGCGAGCGTGACGCTCGACATCGAACTTGCAGCCCCTCCGCAAACCTGGAAGACAAATCGGCCCCGGTGGGTGCAAACGTCGTAATTATCGGAGGCGGTAATCTCTCGACACGGGAGAAAAGGAGGAGGCGGTAGAGGAAGCAGAAGAGACGCTCAGTGAAAACTGCGTGACAGAGTGGCTCGGCCTGTTCACCCTTGGCGTCCTCTGGGCTGGTTTGCCCCCCCTTTTGCCCGGAATGTCGGCCATACATTACCGCCGTTAGAACCCGCCAGCACTATATTATTCCCCGGCGTGGCGTGGCGCGGTGCGGCACGGAGCGGAGAAAACGAGACGGCAGACTAACGACTAAGAGAGAAGAGGAGAAACGACGAGATCGAGTAAGAGAAGTGAAAGGGGACGTCAAACGCGTGCGAGGGAGAAAACGAAAGTCGAGTGTGGAATGAAAGAAGGAGAGAAACGCGGGATTCGCTCGGCTGCTGATAAACTACCCTCCGCGCTCACTCACTCCGCAGGTATAATAAAATGATATCTGGCCAGCTGTATCGCGATTCTGGCTGCGAGCGGCCTGGTCGGCACAAAGTTGCCGCCTCGCGCGCCTATGGCGGTCGTGATAAATAATGCCGCGCCGCGCGGTTCGAGAAGCGACGGGCGGGCCGCTACGTTCCGCACTGTACCACGCCATGTAGCGCCGTGGCCACATCACTACGAGCAGTACGAGCCACGCCATCACCGACGGGTTACAATCGTCGTTCGGGCATACGGATCTCCTGGAGAGGCCGATCCCCGGCTGTCGAGTTCATGCTCTTGACTCGTATATACAAACCTCCGTACACCCGGGATCGCAACACCTCTCTCTCTCTCTCTCTCTCTGTCGGTATCATCTACGTCGTACCTACGTCGAATGCTCGCGGCAAGGCTCGCGTCCGGTCGTTCATTTTGTGCCCGCTCTAGTAAAGCGGATGTCCCGGAGACAGACACGCCGGGCGGCGCGGCGGCGCGTGTGTGCATTTCTGTGCGCTTCGTTTCTACCCGCTCGTAAATTGTAAAGCTTAGAGGGGACCCCGCGCACCCCCCGGACCCGCCTGCCCGCCACAGGGCTGAAATACTTATGCCGATATGTCGTGTGAGCGGGCCGACGAGCTGGAAAACGACGTCCCCGGCAATATCACGCCGCAGCGAGCGCTCGTTCCAGTTCGCACGAAACGTCCTACACGGCGACGTGAATACGACGTTGCGTGACAGCCGACTCGTATGCTTTGCTCCGTCGACTTTATCGGACGTAATATCGGGCCCAGAGAGCACACCACCGTGATGGTATCATCCCCGCCGATGTGCTTAAAGCCGTCAGGTTGACTTAAGATCCGCGCACACTTTTATGACGATCTCCACAAGTTTTATTGATGATTAAAACCTGCCTCAATCAGGATTTCCTTGAAAGAGACTTTGTCATGTTGGACGGTTTGTTTGAAATTCAACTTCATCACTGTCAGTCATGATATAAAATAAATATACAAAATGTATTTTTTTTATAAAAATAAAGAAACAGAAAAAAAAATGATGTCTAATAAATTCACTATATAGTTCACAATTTATTTTTCGATTTTCTTTAGCGTTACAATTTATTTTATACAATAAAAGATTACATAAAGTTTATAATTACGAGACATCTTAATATGCTAAGTTGTCAAAAAAGCTCTGAATCACTTTTCAAAAAATAATTTTTACGTACAAATTTATTCAAAGCAACGATAATTACACCGTTCAACAAAAGTTGATCTTTTTTTGCAATACGAGTGTTAATAGTCGTTTCTAACGCATTTTTATCTGTTGAACACGAATTCATTGGCTTTTAACTATCGCGTTACAATTTTAGGAAAATAGCCTTAAAGAGGCTCTATAAATGTCTATTTTAAAAGTTTTTATGAAAGGAAATGCATTTTGTTTCATTTCGGTATAATTTTTCGAAATGCAAATCTTCCTATATATATATTAGGTGTTGGAATTAATTCGTAGCGTTTTTAATGAAAGAATGTTATTTATTTCACATGAGCATTAAAAAATATATTAATGAAAGTACTTCCCATCACTTGTAAAACGCTACGAATTAATTCCAACACCTAATATATAGAGTAAAGAAAGATCAATCTTGTAGAAGGTAATGATATATCAGTCGTTTTAAGTAAAAATATTCATCTAAATGTATGTTCTATTCTGAATTGGTTTTCGAGATTTCCAAGCAAAAATATTTATATGAATGTGTATCCTATTCCGATTTTCGGAAACCGATTTCAATTTCAGAATTGAATGCGCTGTTGTAAAATTACTGTTAAAAAAGAGATACATATATTTTTTTATAATTCATTGTTTAATTGGACACATTTTTTAAAGTTTATAATAAAAATTTTCATCGTCTAAACTATTTCGAAAACTGTTCAGAATAGAATATACATTCATATGAAAATTTTTGCTTCAAATGGTCGATACCTAAAATATGTCAGTTCTTAAAATATTGTCCTTTTCTCTTAGAACAATCAGTTTGTATGATATGTGCATTATTCTCTAAAATATACATTTTTCATCTTATATGTACACTATACAAATGCATACTATACAAATGCAGTAAACAAAAGAGACACGAAGACTTGTTGACAACTCAGCGTTTAAATGAAATCTCAAAGAAAAATATCGACGTGCATATTGAATTCAATTGTTCGTTCATACGTACACCCTTTTTGTACGACTTTATATAAAGATGCAGCATCATTTTGGCTCATCGAAAAGTGTCAACGAAATCAGTTAAACCATCAAAGGACCTGTCGACCGATAAGTGAGGAAGGTAGAAAAATTTCGAGGAATCGCTTGTCCATCAAGATTCGGGCAAAGGAGGATCGTTGAAGATCCATTACCGAACAATGTCCGGTGATTAGCAAATGCCAGTGATGCTAACGACAAGCAAACAAATCATGGCTTATCCTGGATTACGTCTCCCCAAGGGATACTTAGTTGCTACGACCAAGGTCTATACCCCGGAGCCTAGTTCCGAATATTATACACCGCCTGTCACTTCCCTCTGCTATGGCTTATGCCACACGAACTCCTCCTTTAACCTGTCAGGTGAGAGACGCCGTACCAGTTATCCGATGGAGAGAAGCCTTGACGAACGCCATCCGCAAGACTGGCTCTTGTTCGATCACCACAAAAGAGAACGCTTGCCTCTGTATCCGTCGACGTACCTTTACGGAGGAAACAGAGTTTGGCAAAAGGATAATCGACGGTGTAAGCTGATGGTTTACACCGAAAGGTGTTGTACGCTATTATGGGCCCAGAAATTGATGTACACAGGCTTTGTTGCTCGTAAGTAATATCGCGAACGATAGCACTTGTAATACAATTTTCATAAATGTTACTCTTGTAGCATTTTTCAATCCTGAAAAATTTACCAAATTATTTTGAGCAAGAATAAGAAACTAATAAATATATTTTTAATGAGATAGGCATTTAAATATATTATTTGATATTTTATATCTATCAAATATTAAATTATTATTACATTTTAGTGTGTTGAAATATCATTCTTGAAATGTCAATTATCTTAGACTTACTTCAAAGTCAGACTTGCTAATTTTGATCACCCTATTCCTTTGAAATTACGCAGAAGGACAGGACTAATCCAATCATCTGATGCTAAATCACACAAGTTTAGCAAGCAAGTTTCTCACGCTTACAATCTACAAAAAAGACACTGACAGTTTGTGCTAAATATATTTATTTAATTATTTCAAGTGTATTACAAACTGTTGTGTATTCAATGCTGTCGATGTCTCTTCAAAAACATTTTGAAATCGGTAACGTTGTATAAATGCTTAGTCACGTGTCTCTGAAACATTGTCGGCGTAATTTTAATAACAATAAGATGAATGGTGCGTTTGCGTAAGGTTAACACAGTCGTCTCAAAGACTGCTCTGTCAAATACGCCAAGGTAAAGTGGCAAGCTAAACGAGAGTCGTGAATGCAATATGTATTATGCGTATGGAGATAATATAGAGCCCCGGGGAGAGGTGGTGGCTGACTGAGTTTATTTCGAAAGACAACAATAGAATGCATCGTAGAACGTATTGTATGCAGGAGGGCGCGGTATGGCTCACAATGCCTGCTGCATTATGTATCGCATGCTGGTGGTTATCTCTGTGTGTTGTAATCCTAAACAACCGTCCATACACGCATTTCGTGCGGTGTCCGTAGTGCCAATGGCGTAGCTACGTCCGCGTCATAACACAGTGTCCAAGTGAAGAGGCTTATTATGCAACGTGTGTAAAAGTTAGGTTCTATTAATAAATCTTGTCAAAAAATACTATTTTAACGGGAATAAATTTAATTATATTATAATAAATTTAATTATATTATAATAAATTTAATTATAATATAATTAAATTTGTAAATAATTATAAGATTTATAGTCTCGTAAATATTATTATAGTATAATTAAATAAATCATTGTAATTACAGGGTTGGCCATATTCGACGGAAAGATGTTTTTTAAAAAATCGTGTAGACAGCTTAATAATAATTTAATGACTTCCATTTTTTTTTACTTGCGAATGCTCGTACATTACCTTGAAATAAAAAAATTGATGTTCGAAAATAAATAATGTTTTCAAATAAATATGTATATATCTTCAATTTCATGCTATTCTTAGACCATTTACAAATTGTCTGCATCCATAAATAACAAGTACGCTTTAGTATTTATTTTTTAAAAATAATTCAAGTCCAGAGTAACAGTCCAAAGTAAATAGTCGATCATGCTGTTTCGAACAAACATAAAGCTTCGTTGGAATCCCTCTATTTTCGAAAAGTTCTTTCGGAAACATTTAAAGACACACCAATCCCGTGCGTGCGATTCGACAATGCCATCCGAAGATTGGTCACAAGAGACCAACAATTTTGACCTCGGTAAATCTCCTCTTCTGAAAGTGTAGAAACGATCCAATCAACGCTATTGGTTTCTACTATCTTCCCTGGCGGTTATCCCTATGGCCATGATCTTTTCGCACTCAATAGATTCCGTACAATTTGTAACTCCGTTGGGGGTCCGTTTTCGGCTTTCGATTTTTGACACAGTACAATAGCTGAAGTTGAAGCGATGAACGGATATTTATCGTGTACAAACGACATTCTCAAAAAGATGACATTCTCGTTCCAATAATAATCGAATAATAGATTATTTCGTAGAAAGAAACTTCTCCGTGGATGCACTCCGTCGATACACTTTAAAAATCTAATCCAGCGCAAAATATCTTTTTGTAAGGATGCTGAGTTTCACGAACAAATCAAAGCAGAGAAGATGTCTTCGACATTGACAAATAGAAAAAGAAGACAAGTATGAGAGAGCGAGGAACAGGAGGAAGGGGAGCAAGAACAATATTTTGAGCAGCATCGGTATGAAAGAAAACGGATGGATAAATCTGGGTGTCCGGGAACATCGTCCGCCAGCTGGTTTCCGTCACTCATGCGGTCTCTTTGATCTCTCTCGCGTGTCTATCGTGCACTTAAGCGCGTTTTCTCAACTTAATTTCGACCCACACGAAGCACAGTCTAGTGGCTCGCAGCCGTGGTTTACTTCCGCTGCATAAAAATGTCTCAGTCAATAGATCGCGTTGATTTAACTGATTTCGCAGTACTGATAATATCTGTAAATATAAAAGAAACACGTTCTTTTTCTTACTTTCTCTTAATTCTTTTATCTTCTATACGAATATTTCTATACAAGTGTAAATATTGTGACAGTATTAAAATAATAATACTTTTAACGAGACTTTTAACTAGCACTAATCAAATTGCGTATATTCGACAATTTTTAGCTTGGTAAACAATTTTTTCTCAAAAAAATTAATAGATTAACAAAAAAAAAGTACAGTTTTATCTACAAAAATTTTTTTTAATTTTTCTTACGACTTTTCTTGATCAAGTTACGCGACTTTGAAGTTATACTTGCAATTCTTACAACGAAAGTTGAAATTCAGCGAAAAAAATCATCGCAAAAATGTTTTAGCTCCCCAACTTTGCGAAGTTATTAATTTGAAAGCAATCAACAGTGCAAACTTCGTTCTTTAAAATGCTTTTTTTAATTTTTTTTGTGATGATTTTTCGTCGAATTGTAACGTTAGAAATACTTGTACGAAATACAGGCTTCAAAATCTTGTAATTCGGCCAAGAATAATTATAAAAAATTTTTTAAAAAGATTTTTGCAAGTAAATCTCTGTACTTTTTTATAAAAGTATTAAATTTTTTGAAAAAAAAATTTTTATCGAGCTACAGATTGTAAAAGGCACGTAATTTTGAGGAACATAATGTGATCTTTAAGATACAGAAGAATTGTAAAAATGTTTTTTGAAGAACGGCTAAAAGCATGTTAAGCTTTAAAATGCTCGTTAATTTTTTTGTTTGCGATGATTTCACCGAGTTTCGGTGACCTAAAAATTATGCAATTTTGAGCGTTTTAAAAGTGTTCCCTATTTTGTTGAATGTATCTATTATGTTCATTATCAATAATTTGCTAATTAATGTTTATTGTCTACAAATAAATTTTCTATAAAAATATCCTTCTTTAACGGATACATTTTATACATTCATTGTAGATATAAGTAATTAGTATATGATAGAAATGTAGCACTGATTGATTACAAATGTCAAGGTTGCAACACTGATGTTTCTGCCAAAAGTACTTTAAATAGGTGACACCTGTGTTGACTACTTTATATTTCGCAGTGTTGCTCTTTCTAGCGAATGTATAAATAACAAAATGCATAGCGATACGTCCTGCGATCGTTGTCACGACGCGCATTAAGAGACAAATGACTTGGCTAATGGATACGTTACAAAATCAAAGATGTGCAACGCCGACACTCGCGCGTTCCTTAATTAACTCTCTTTCTCAGTCCTTAAATATGGAATGTCTGCTGGCAGCTACGTGGAACGTCGGCTGTGCAATGTCGCTGACGTCCGAGGAGACACAAAACATGCCGGACGCAGGCGCGCCATTTATCATTCCTACAATTAAGGTTGAATTTGTGACAACCACTTAACGGAATAATGCATCTAGGTCTGCGACTGGTTTTTGGCTTAATAGTTCAACGAGAGATATTGCGCGGAATATAAACGCATCAAGTTCTTAAGAGATGAACGAAACGGGTTTCGAATCCCACGTTTCGCAGGAGCCCGCTGGCCGCGTGATTGATACGGCTCGAAGTAAAGAATGCCGCATAGTTAGACCAACGTAATTGTTGCGCACGTCCGCGCGCAATAAAGCCGTTTCGCAACCTAGTTGAAAAATATTCGACGTACGACAGCTACTTTTATCCACGGAATATCCGAGATAATTGAAGATAAATTATCAAGTGTCTGCCAAGCCGCAACGGACAATTAATCTGCTTGATGACATACTATTACGAGCAAGATTCCACAACGCAAAGCGCGGAGTCATTGGGATGCATGCGGTTTGAAATATAAACCGTGTTGAACTGAGAGAACGCCAACAAAACGCGGTCCATTAACATAATGCATGTCTACTACAGAAACTTCACACAAGTTTGTAGCAACGGAAGTGATGTCACGCTCTCTCTAACGTCACAATGGTTCATAAATAAGTTTCAGCTTGTATGCCGAAACCTCCATTCACGTAAAAATCACAATACCATGGTGTCACGAGACAGCATCAAATTTACGGTTCGTTTAACAGCTTAACAGGAATACTGGCTCGTTCGATGGGTGGCCGATGAAAAACACTGCATGCGGATACAATTGCATCATTTATTTTCAAGTTTTATGTAGCTACGTGCCAACGGCATTAAACAGGGTCGTTATACGATAAAGTTCGCCCGCATATCCGTACAGCGGAATAAAACAAATATAAATGTAACGAAATTCCGAAATTGTCGCTTCTATCTGATGCAGACTCGAATAATCAAAAGGTGATCAGTTTGTACTATCAGTTTGCACAAAACCTCATGTATTAAACACATTGGAACATTACAAATTAAAACGTAATGAATAATAGGATTAGGAATAGTCGTGTGACAATTTTAATCTGCAATTTTAATTTTTACACTTTTTCGTGATAAAAAGATTATTCCCAGTTAGAGATGAAAATTACCGAAAAAACTAGAAACTTTGAATAAAAAATCTAGTAAAAACCAATTCTGTACTCTATCTCTGAAAATTTTTTATTCAGATATCAATGTGTATTTTTTTTTAATGTTTGTTGCCATATTATTGTTCGAGAATTCAGTCTTTACATTTATTCAAGAGATTATTTATGTGCAAAGGTAATACAAACAATTAAAATGTAATACATGGCTGCCTTCAGAAAAAACAGTTTTGAAACTGTTGTAAGATTCTTTAATATGACTAGTTCTTATTCTTAATTCCTTCCTGGACCTAAATATATATGTGTGTGTGTGTGTGTGTGTGTGTGTGTGTGTGTGTGTGTGTGTGTGTGTGTGTGTGTGTGTGTGTGTGTGTGTGTGTGTGTGTGTGTGTGTGTGTGTGTGTGTGTGTGTGTGTGTGTGTGTGTGTGTGTGTGTGTGTGTGTGTGTAACTAATCATATTAACATTAAAAATCATTATTAACGATTTTATTTTTGTATTAATATTATATTTCTTGTGTAAAAGATAGGATTCTGAAATTTTTGACTTTTCAATAATTATGTTTCTTATATTGATGAAATGTATGGTTTTTCATTACTTTCTTTATTTTCATAGTAATTTATTTGCTTGGTCCTTTTAATAAATAAGAAACGTTGATACTTTTAATGTTAAAAAATCTTACAACAATTGTGCAAAGCTGCTTTTTTTACTGAATATAGCCAATGAGTAAGTGGCAGCCATGGATATATTTATCCAATTTCGAAAATCGACTTAGATACCACAATAACGCAAAACCATTTCCGCCCCGATATTTAAAATTAAAGACAAAAAATATTAAATAATATTGAAATAATGTAATCATTAAACGACTATTTAATGACTAAGCTAAAGAAAAATTAATTATATGATTTTTCAAAATTTTGATTTAAGAAAAACAATTTTTTAACCATAAAAAGCCGATCTATTCGGTTTTTTACTGTAAAAAAAAGAAGTAAAAAAAGTCTGTTTTTTTTATCATCTTTATATACGTATTCCCAATTCGCAGCGGATATTATTCGTGATCGCAAACCGTGAACGGATGCGAATATTCACCGATTTTCGGCATCTTGATCATGCGATAACGGAAAATGAAGTAACGCTCGCAAAACGGGATCCACCGCTGATGTGACGTAGGCTGGGGAGGGGGGGGGGGGGAAAGGTCGGAGACGTCGAAGAAAATTCATGACATCGTGTCGGATCGAAACGCAGCGCAGCGCCGCGCCGATGCGATGGCTAAGCATCGTAAGTCGCCTCGTTCCCTTCGCCTTCGCATCGCCGCGCGCCGTGGCACGTCGTAACGAGGTACGAAGGAAGGCAGTCAAGCAGAGTCAGGCCAGGCACCAGGCGTCACGCCCGCCAGTCATCGAGCTCGTCAGTCGCCCACGAACGCTTATAAAGATTCTCGCGAGCAGAATGTAGATACGAGCTGTCAGCTCGACATGAAGCATGCCGCCGACAGCGCACGGACAGGCGGGACAGGCGGCGGAACAGGCGAATCTATCTCCTCTTTCTTCCCTCCCCCTCCCCCCCCCCTCTCTCTTCTCCTTCTCTATCCGTCAGGTTTGCTTCTTTCCCTCTTGCACTTCTTGCTCTCCGTCAGCTGCCAGCTGAATCCGTCTTCCTTGTACTCTTTCCTTTCTCCCCGTCGCTCTAACTCGGTTAAGCAGCGCGTTTCCGTCCTTTTGTCATCCTGCTTGTACTTCTCGTCTCCCGCGATCCTTCTTTTCCGCTCACTCACTTAGAGATTTCTTGAGATACTGAACTCTCATTTTCTCTTTTTCTTATTTTTTTTTTGTCTTCTGTTTTAACTGCATTAAACTTGGTCCGCTTCCTCCTCGCGCGACCCCCCGTTACGCTACGCCTCGCTCTCTTCTTCGACAAGTGTTTACCTCGCTTAGCGCATTCGCCTTTTGCTATCGTAATCCGTTTGGACTCCTTTTTCCTTCTTTCCGTATACCACCGTGTTCTTCGCTTTTTCCTTGTTATCCCGGTTTCTTATGTTCTAATAGCGTGTTGTTCCCATTGTGATTCCGTTTAAATCGAGATTCCATATCAATGTCTTCTTCGTAGACTTCTTTATCTTCTGCTCAGTCCATTCGTGTTTGACGACGAGGGTTTACCTATCTAAGGTTACCATCCATGCTTTTATCCCTCGTCCTGTTTTTTTTTTTAAGGTATGTTCCGGAGATTTTTTCCAAAAACATCCGGAATAATTATGAGCGTTCGGTTTTAAGGAATCTTCTAAATATTTTGTTTTGACTCCCGTGCTATCTTATGTTAGTCTCAAGTGGATTCTAAAGTCGTCTGTTTTATTGACTTAATAAGACTTAAAATTCCCTTAAGCCATAAGAAATTGATCAGTTAGTGGAATATGAGGAGGATAATCGACTCTGATCAATTTTTTACGGCTTAAGGGTTACTACATCTATTGTAGATCATGATTTTGTTCTAATCAACAATTAGATGTAGAATAATTCTTCATTGATTATTTTTTATCAACTTTACTAATCTACGCATTTTTGCGTTCAGGATTGCAAGCGAAATGTCCGGGGTTTTTGGTCTGTAAATTTTAAAATTTTTACATAGCAACCTCATCATGTACGACAGGATCTCTGCTGCGTAAATCAGGCGAAAGGTATGACCACAAATACTTCTTTCTTACTTTTCATTCGCACGTTGCAAGGCAATCTGCAAAAGGTCAATGGTCTCTCATCGCTCTCGACAGGCCTTTTTGATTATGTGAAGCTTTTGTCGCTCATCATGCTCGATTTGTTAACACTTCCGGCTACTCCGCGAAGTCAATGTACCGTTCGAGCACGTGGGTCGAAAACTAAACTTCCATGAATGACGATCGTTTATTTGATATTCATTTCGGCACTCTCAGAAAGACGGTCCGCCAGGCCCCGGGAGAGAATTCAATGTTCCTTGTTTTTTTCTACGTGGCAAGTTTTAAGGAAACGATCCAATGATGTTCCAAGTAACCGCGCAATTTGACAGCAATAAAAACGACGATGTTAACACGGTTGTTTATAGAAATACGTTATTACATGCCTTGTTGGATGATGAGGAAGAACACGTTGCACTTTCAGTTTGTCTAGCGGATATGAGATAAGCCAGACGCATTTCCATAAACGGAACGTCGCCTCTGCATTTTTCTACTTACGGCGATGCCACGTTTACGTCGTGACTTCCGCTCCAGGTGTTGAGCAGCGCGATGCCAGTGCGAAAATGGAGTTATTTTATGCCGAGCTTACGAGGATCGTTTCAGAGGAGCCTCACGGAATAGCAGCTATCTATGTACCGTTTGGCCTACGATTTACACTTGCACATTCTCTCTCTCTCTCTTCCGTTCTCTTTTAAACGTCGAGATTTAGAATGAAAACCATGACATATGCAATGCAATAAATGGTAATTGATTTTTAGCCTGATTCTGTCGTTGGCATACATATTGATACGATAACGTCAAAGTTGTTATATCGGCAAACGACTCGTGTTCAATATTACTGAATATAAATGGGTAATTTAACGCGACTTGAAATATCCCTGTCACGAATAACTGACATCGTGCAAGAAATATTTCTCAACTCATACATTACTGAAGTGAGTACAAAATTTGAAATCCGCAGCATTTCATGTAATGTTCTTATCTACATTCGAGAGAGAGAGAGAGAGAATTTTTCTCCTATATTATCTAAAAAGAATATATAATCTTTAGGATCTTTTTTCTCAAAAAGAGAATAGTATCTTTTCTTTATAAGGATAACAATGGAGATTAATGAAAGATTCCAACATGAATAAGAAAGAAAACGCATTATAACGTAATGTGTTGCTTACGGCTATTTTGTAGTTCGATTCTAGGCTCTCTCTTATGTAACATTATCTTCTCACCAGATAAAAATCAAAGATTTTCTTCGGCTCTCTTTGTAATCAAATATTTTATAGTTTTTTCTACCTGATTTCAATTTTAACATTCTAATAAAATCCCGCACATTTTTCTAGACAATTTAAATTAAAAAATATGACATTTTATTATGTCATTAACTGTGTAGCATAAAAACACATATTTATTCATTTTTATATTTATGTAGTTTTCAGGAGAAAACCGTTTTAAGTCACACGAGATTTAAATGCGAATGTTGCGACTCGAAACGTTACATTGTTGATTGTCAGCGGAAATTTATTCGGCCTGTCTGTCTGAGTTACGAGTAGAAAGCTCGATAAGGCAAATCGTGCAAGCGGTACTAAAATAGCTGAGTATATTTATGATATTCATTACAATTTTATCTAATCGACTCGAGTACCATTAATTATTACTAGCTGCGAACAATTACGCTTCATGCATGTCTTCCTGAAACTTTCTACAGAACGTAAGCGGCCGTCTGTACGTCGCACTAGTGATTTTACAACACTTACAATTAGTTATGAAAGCATATATATCTTTTTTAAGTGATTCGTATATCATTGATTCCATATTTTTTCATTCGTAAAATCCATATGTATGTTATATGTCTCGAGAAAGGTTTCGAGAAAGATTTTATAATAATTGAAAGATTTTTTATATATTTTTGTATTTTTGACACAATTCTTGTTTCAAAGTCATATCTTTAACGAGAAAACAATAAAAAAAAAATCAAATTTTTCCACATATTTTTCCATTATATGGAATTACTGATGTTGCGAAAAATAAAAACATTTTTTAAATAAAAAACTTCTTATATAATCCCTACACACATAATAACGATTCATAAATTACAAACATCATTTTACTGCACAATCTGCACATTTTAATCAGATTCATGTTTAATAAAATAAATTAAAAAGTACAGTAAGTCATTTTATTATTATAAGCAGATTATCTGTGTTTAATTAAGATAAACAGAATTTTGTTTTAAAGAAATAATTTGGTTTAATAATTTATACAACAGGCAGATGGCGGCATCAAAGGAACGATTAAGTAATACTGTGTGACAGCAAATCCGGATGAATAATTCGCGTATCATTTCGCTCCATATCATTTCGTATTGCTCCTATGTCAGTCCGTGCCATCTCATTTCGCATTACACGTTAGGCTGTTTCGTATCACCGCCACGTCACTTCGCGTCACTGGCATGCCAGTTCGTATCACTCTTATGTCATTTCCTATCATTTTCCCGTCATTTCGTATCCATCGTTATATTATACGACATTTGGCGGACAGAAACAAAGCAGAGAAAGGAGGAGATGTGAGTGACGTAGAGATAACGTAAAGGAAATCTTTTATTCAATGCTTAATTTTAGTAAGTAGCTGCTTATTAAAATCCAATTTGCGAGAAACGTCATATTCGATGACGTCGAATTTCAATGATTGGAAGAAGATCAATAATTGCGACATTCGCGAAGAAAACGTGTATAACGCGTGCAGTAAAATTATTAGTTATATCAAGATCGATGGTGTTATTTCTCAAAAATTTTGAGTTGACAGGATAAGATGGTAGGTGGGCGCAAAGCTGTTCGAAATATTTACTTAGGATAGCAAACTCTGGCAAAAGTAACGAAGGAAGGAAGGGATTAGCCTACAACTGATAGCTGGGACTGACACATACATCACATATGTCTTATTGTTTGCTTTGAAATCTTACAAAAATGCGGTCTACAACAAATTGTACTGTACATATTGATCCCTTCAAAAGTGAAAGAATTCAAAAAATAAATTTTTCCAAAAAAAAAAAGAAAAAACCGTTTTTTAACTTGACAGAAAGTTATTGATTAATCAAAAAATATCGATAAATGGAATATATTCTTACCTTGATTAGATGTCATGTTTTTTTCATTTTCGTTACTTAAAAAAAATCCCTTATCCCTTTTCAATTGTAACAATTTTGAAGAATTTTTTAAACCATCCTTTTTTAGTTGTGACGATTTTGACGATTTTTTGATGAAATTAATTTATGTTTAATAATTGACAGAGTAATGTCTACCTAACTTATTCGGTAAACTCGAAAATCATATTTGTTAAATTTTGTTACTTTTCAAGTAAGAGAGCAATAAGTATTGCAATAATTAATAAGAATTGTGTACGGACTATCTTTCAAAAGTTCCGCGAATATCTTAAATTTTTCGAAAGAAAGTTTATCATATTTATTTACTAACATTTAAATTTTATCTCGTTATTAAAAAATTTTATTTCAATAAAAATAAAAATTGATATTTCCAATAAAGTAATTACAACTATAAAAAAAAATCACAATTTTATTTAAAAATTACAAGGTGCTTCAAACTTTTGAATGGTGGTTATGTATGTATAGAATTTTTAACATGAGTTCGATGTAATAATGTCATTCAGGCAGGTACTTTAACGATTTCAAGCAATTAGGGGGAAAAAATCAGTTAATGTCAACCGCAGACCGCATGTATCCTCTTTTACATGGAAACACAAGAGCTGGCACGACGATGGGAAATTTGATGCCCGATTAACTGCGCGGGCAATCGATCATTCCCACGTCGATCAAACCAGTCTGCGAACGATCGGCGAACAATCACGCCAGCGAATTGTAGCCAATCGATTATCACGATACGCGGGCGTGCGATATGTTGGATCGCGAGAGAGGGAAGTGGAGAATTAATCTTGATGTTAATTAGTTACAACAATCTCGCGTAACTGCGGTCCACTAGTACGTTCCGTGAAAAAGAAAATATCCCTCCCCCTCCCACCCTTTTATTATCATTATTACCACTTACCATGATCATTACCCTCGCTATTACTCACTGTGGCAGGAGCGCATGTGCTGCGTACGGCCGTAATAATAATCTTGATTGTCTCCGGGCACCGGCTACTCACGCCACTTCGCGCCAACACGTCCAATTATAGTCACACAAGGGTGCTACCGGTGACGGCAACGACGTCGTTGCAGGCATCGTCAAACGGTCGCCATCATCGCTGTCGCCGTCGCCGTCGCCGTCGCCGTCACCGCCGTCGACTCTTGGACATTGCCGACTAGCACGATCGTGTCGTTAATTGAATCAAATCAATGCAAATTTTCGAACATTTTTCTCTGGAGCACAGAGATTAGAGGAATCCATTCTCGAATCGCAAAATATAGTCTCACGCTGTCGTTTCTCCTTTTTAATGTTAGAACTTCGAGTCTAAATTAGTCCAATCGCAGTTCAAGGTAAAATTGAATGTTTACAAGGGAAGGTCGTCACCATAGAAAGTATAGATATTTTTTATTTAATTATAATTATTTATAGAAAGTCACAAAAATCTAAAGCGCGTTCTAGTGTTAAGAAACAGATATTTCGAGAGCATGAGTAATTACCATCGTGTCTTGGGCACTCCATTAACGGCTATCATATATCCCTGACATTGATAAGAATTTATGTTCTCATGGTGATTGTCGGAGGAAAGTTGATTTCACGCGGTGGCCGATAAAGTTATTTGCTTATAGCCGGCTCGGTGAGATATTGAAAAGTAGTTAAACATATTAATTACGATAACCTGTTATTTATCGTTGATGATTGCGAATTTATGCGCACGGCGCTAACGAAACTAGTTTTCTGCTGTGAGAAACAACGATTACTCAAGTCACAAAAACTCAATAAATATTTATATAAATTGCCTTCATATCTCAGTCTAGTTTCCTTGTTTCTTAAAAACTAAAATTTGCCACCGTATCACCCGTCCATCTGAACTCGAGATACAATCTAGTTTTCATAAAAGTGACGTGAGGCAGCTACATGTGTATGCGTTTGTACACGTGTTTGTGTGCATGCGTATATTAATATTTAATAAAATACAAGATACACGGGTGATAAACCGCATTATCGAATAGAGGAACGATCCCTTCTATTTGCGGCGTGCTTTCGCAAAGCACAGCCATTACGTCAAAGAGCTGTCGCGGGTTACGCTCCCGTTGCACGAATGCGGTACTGACAACTGGCATATAGAAGCGACGAAAGGGGCGATAGAGGGGTAGGGAACAAGAGGGAGAGGAGAGACTGGCAGAGGTAGGCAGAGAGCGAATAAATAAAGCTATCTCGACTTGCGTTTATCATTCGCTATCCGAGCGGTCCTCGTAAATCTGCCCACCATCCAGCCAGAGCCAGCCGACCTTCCTACCAGCTCGCCTGTCTGCCCCCAGTCGATAAGAGTCGGCTACGGGCAATATGTTGCATCTCACCCTCGAACTGCGCTTCATAGCACGAGCGCAATTATGCTACACGCCGAGAGAGAGAGAGAGAGAGGGGGGGAGGGGAGGTTTTAACCTCCGCGGCCGCGTTCTGTTCTCTCCCCTTTCTCCTCTGTGTACTGGTTACCTTATCTTAGGGTCGCCAGCTTCACCCGATAAATACATAGTCAACGGAAGTTAGAGGCGTCGACGGGCTGCTACGTATAAGCTGGAGAGAGAGTAATGATTTATCCGTTAATCAGATCCAATACTATTTAGAAAGTTGTTTATTTATTATATGTCATCAGTTTTATTTATTACAGGATGATTCGTTTTGCTCTTTTCCAAAATTTTGAAAACCGCTAAGGTTATTTTGATGTCCCTGAAACTATACATAAAGTTTCACCAAATAACACAAGTGGTTTTCAAAATTTTTAGAAAGAAAGGAAATTTTTCTTTGAACTTTGACACTCTGTATCCTCGAAACTAAGCTATTTCGAATATAAGTCATATAAAATTTTCGTTTTAAGTTAATATGAAGAATTATCTTAAATTTTTAGTTTATTTAAGAACTATCCTGTATAATGAGTATTATAATAGCAGCTCTTTCTTATTCATGATGCGGAAGGAAATTATATAATTATTTTACTGTGAAATAATTATTTATAAAAGATTACAATCGATGAAAATTCCATGGATCGTTCGTATTATTTAAAATCAATTATTCTAATCTACGTGTAGCGATTGACGTTAAGAATGTATCGAGTAATCAAGAATATGAATATTAGCGTAAAAAACTGATGCGTTCATGCAAGATGGACAGCAATATCTTCGATATGAAGATCGAATGGCAACACGAACAATAGCATTACTGTGGAAGGTCGAATTAATTTTTAACATCTACTGTTTAACTAATAAGATAACGATCGTGTACAGCGCGGAAATAATTACGCGAATGTTCCAACGTATCAAAACTGATGAGACCGTTGCACAATGTAATAATTATATTAGTTGTAAGCACGATCTCCTTGTCTCCTCATCATCAAGATTAGCACGAATGTAGAATTATAATTGCAAATACATCACTTTCAGCATATAATCGCACATATAAATTCCACGGGAATTTTTTCCTCGTTTGCTGTGCACACAATGTCACTAATTGTTTAAAGTCCTTGACTTACATTAAATGCTTCTGAGAATTTATGTCTTAAGGGAAACGTTGATTTATCAGTCTGATGATCTGTTGCAGATGAACGTATACGCTCGTACTAAGATAATTACTTTTGCAACGTCGCCACTTATTAACACTTGCCTATACAATAGTTTTTATCACGTGTGTAACATTGGCTAGATAGAATACATGTACATCTTTAATCACAGCCATCTTCATCTTTACGTACAATCAAGATTTTAATTGTGAAATACCGACGTGCGTCGATATTGGGCCAACTTTCTTTTCTAATTTAGCTACAGTGTCGTTAAAATACTGCAGATCATTCTTTTCCTGATCGATCACGTATTACTAGCTGCTAATTTCAGATATCGCTCTCTTACTTCAAAAGTGGCACAACTAAAAAAATTAAATAAAGTTTTTAAGACCACAAATGTGAATACATAACTGAGTAACGAAAACTTTAACGTGGTCTAAGTAAACTGGATCTTAGTATTTTAATAAAATTTTCGGGGCGAATTTATATATTTATATTGAATTGTGTAAATTGCGTATATTGAAATTAGCAATTTACAAAACCGAATATGTATATAAATATAGAGTGATATCGAATTTTCAGCGTATCTGGAATGTACACTTTTTGATACTCATTTTGAAAGAGAATGAGAGAGAGAGGGGAAGGGGGGGGGGAAGCCAGAAGTTATCAAGCTCATCACACGTGAAATACATAGTAAGCTAATCACTAGATCATTATATGTATCTATAATAAAACATTTGAAAATTATTAAATTATATTATGTTATATCATATTATATTATATTAAAATTGTTTTTATTGTACTAAATAACATGTTTTTATCATTCTTAGGATTTTTAAATGTACTCTTTCTCTTTTATTTTTAAAGTCAAATGTACTACTCTTATTTTGTATTACAATTTAACCTAAAATTCTCTTTTATTGTCCTACTTTTGAGTCCTACTTTTGTATTACTTTTTAGTCAGGAATGTCCTAGTTTACCTAGATTAGATCTGGTCACACTAAACATAAATTCACACCGAAAATATTACGTAAAGTACTTCAGCTTCAGCTTAGACTGTTGAGGATTTCAAAAAATTAAGTTTCTCAAAGAAGTAGAAAAATTTTCTTTACAGAAATCTAATACACTAATTTAATAGATAATAGTCAATTTAATATTGAAAGATAACAATTAATTATTTATTTTTAAATAATTTAGAATATTAAAAGCACTTTTAATAGCACTATGTGCTTTTAGTACTCCAAATAATTAATTATTATCTCTTTCAGTATTAAATTAACTTAATCTTTCAGTATTAGAGTTCTGTAAGAATAGTTTTACTGTTGACTAATCAAATAACATCGTCAAAAAGAATATATTCTTAACATGATCAAATATTATTTTTGTCATTTTCGTTTCGCAATCCTTAAAAATTTACTTTTTTTAGTTGTAATGATTTTTTTTAACCATCCTTTTTTTATTGTAATGACTTTGACGATTTTTTTATAAAATTAAGTTAGTTCGTTTTTGATGATTGATAGAGTAGCGTTTACGTAACTCATTCACGGTAATAACTCGAAAATCATGTTTTTTGAATTGTGTCACTTTTGACGCAAGGGAGCGATATTGCAAACACAACATATCGAATAAGCGTCTCGCATCTGTGACAGATAAAACCGACTGCGTCGAGTCGACGGTATGGGAAACCGGCCGAAAACGAACGAGCAGGAAAAGGAGGCTGTAAACGAATTCGCCATCGTCGTCGTCGTCATCGTCATCGTCGTCGAAGACATGTGGTGACTCACTCGACAAACCATCGATGTGTCGTTCTCGTATATACGCAGCTAACAGCATCGTCGCCGTCATCATCGCCGGGGACAAATCGCGGTCGCTCGCGAGAGACCGCCAAAGAGAGGAGAGAGAGTGTAAAGCGCAAGAGCGGAGAGAGAGAAAGAGATGAAGGCGAACCGTCATGCCGCGACAAACCTTTCAGCGTTTATTTTTGTTCGCTCCCAAAGTCGATGTGTGACTCGCACACACCAGCCCTCTTTTCTCCTCCTTCACCTTTCCAGCCCTCTACCGTCAGCTTTTCAACTCCGGTCGTAGTCCCACCAACGACGCGCGCGGTATATACGATCCAGTAAATTCTTTTTACAGCACGGTTAAATCAGCGTGAGATGAAAGGCAGGCCAGAACACGACCGGGATGATCGTCGGGCTTTAATGCGAATGCCGCATTAGACGCGAGTCCGCGTGTAGTCTTCTTCTTCTTCTGCGCTTCTCTCAGCTTCCCTGCCGGCGCGGCGCGGCGCGGCGGACGCGCGGGGGCCTCCAGCAGTTCCAGCACCTTGCAGCGCTTGAACGAAAGAAAGAGAGAAGGAGAGATCTCTTTGATCCGCTTAGGGCCGGGCTGTGCCGTCAAAGTAATCCGACAGTAGATTACTTTCAATATATGTATACGGTTGCCGACGCGGAGTGAAGAGCGAGACGACGCGCGGTGACGAGACGAGGCGGGAAGTGGGAACGACGGACGCGGGGACTCCCCGGAACACCGCGTGAGCGCTGAATACGCGTGAGCGCGTATATGCGCGACTAACAGCCGTATCTACCGTCGATTTATGCGGCCGGCATCGCGATATCTCGCTCAAAGCGAGTCGTCGACCATCCGGTTCCCTCCCCCCTCCCCGGTCGACGTACGAAAATAGCGACCGGTATGCAGAAAACATCGCGTTTGCCTCGCGCAATCTGCAAACCTACCCATGCCGTGCGTGCGTTTAGCCGCGTCGCGCGCACCGAATTCTCGGTGACTCGAGCACGGAAATCGCGCAGAGAGATTTACATTCAAGCCGGAGAGTAACGTCCGTATTACGCGTGATGTCCGACGAATACGTAATGAGACTAACGAGTGTCTAGATGCGTAATGAACGTTCCCCACAAGCGGCGATGTACGCATTATGGGTGTGGGCTCTAAAATACGATAATTAAATAGAAATCTTATTTATTTGGAAGCAGTAGAAACTTTTAAGCGGACCGCCGCGTCGGGCGAATCCAAACTAACTATTTTAGCGGAGTTTTCATTGGAGGATTATTCAAGAAGAACGTTCTGAAAAGAGACCATTAATATCTCGAAGTATTCAAATAAAAATTAACGAGAGATTAAAGCCATTTTCAAAAATTATTTCACGAGTTGGCTACTCCCTACCGTGTATATTATAATTTGAGCGAACATTTTCATTTCTTAATTTTAAAAGTGACAATTTAAAAAGTTAAGTTTTCTAAAGAAAATTATTATTTTAATTTTGCAGAAAATTATTGACCAATCAAAAATATAAGCAAATAGAATATATTTTTAATGTGATCAATTATTTTCGTTTCACAACTTTTAAATAACTATCCTTTTTGACTTATGTTTTATAAACTTAACTCTCTGTCTGCAATCTGAGTTTTTTGTCACAAGCAAAATTTCACTCTCAAATTTCTTTCTCATATTTGTTAATTTAATATGTGATATTA
Source organism: Acromyrmex echinatior (assembly GCF_024713525.1). NCBI lineage: Eukaryota > Metazoa > Arthropoda > Insecta > Hymenoptera > Formicidae > Acromyrmex > Acromyrmex echinatior. Next base: position 7,366,264 of record NC_141859.1, on the reverse strand, counting down.
CTATTCCAGTTTCAGTTTACTGTGTTTCAAAATCAACAATTAATCGGCGCACGGTTTGCTTGGATTAGAAATTACATAAATTCACAAGAAATATTATTAGACGGAAATTGAATGTGACATTTTCCATATGTTTAATTTCATCGGTCGAATTTTATTTAATATTTCTTATTTTATTTAAATTTCAATTTAGTAATTCCAATGTTATCAAATAAAAATTTTAATAAACATTTGAATTAAAAAACTATTTGGTAATGTAATAAAAATGTTGAAAAATAATCTCAATTTTTCCACATTTTTCAAAAGCCTAAAAATTGAAAAAACTTGAGTGGAATATAAGGGTTCATAGACGAAGAATTAAATTCATTTACATTTGATTATTGATAGGATAATGTTCATTTAATTCGCTCATAGTAATAACTCGAAAATCGCGTATTTTTAATTTTGTTATTTTTGAAGTTAGAGGGCGATTTATTATGTGACCATTATTGTCAGAAAAATCGTCAGAAGACGCGCGCGTGTCATTTCGAGTTCGATCACGGCGACGTAACAAGCCGCAGATTAATTACGGTGTCGAGGTGAAAGACCGAAAGTACGTTCCCGAAGGCGACATCGGTTCCGTCGGTGACTTTCACATCTCAGACTGTAACTGGCAACCCGTCAATTAGTGCCACCGTCGACTGCCCTTAAGGCTCTCGCCGAGTATTCTGCGCTTTTCACTATTATCGCCAAGAATTACGACGCGTATACCTTTCAAGCGGTAAGTCTCGTTTCTGCTAAGCTCAGTCATCTCTATTGCCCCGCTCGATTAACGGTCAATTTTGCCTGTTGGGTGGCCATTATCGAGATACAAGGGGAAGCCGAAGATATGAAATACGAGACACTTCGTGCAGACCTCCTGGAAACAGCATGTGGGGTGTGTACCGAATTCCGTACCGATCTCATAAAGATATCGTGTACTACATAAACGTCTTCGGGATATTCGTGACGCGTTCCTCAGATATCACGACATCATTTCACCGTATTGAAGAGAGAAAGTAAGAACAATTCTCAAAGACACGCGTAATGTCCACGCTCAGAAGAAAACATGATGGTAATAACTAGGTGATAATTATACAAGTTTAATTTATATATATGTAGAATTATATTTGAATAGGTTATTTATGGTTGCAATAATTATAAAATAGTTTATTAAATTATTGTACTTTAATTCTTTACATATATATAAATAAAGAATAATTTTTCTGAAGTATCTAAAAATTTAGCTAGGTACAGATCTTAAAGTAATTTTATTGAATCATCAAAATAATTGTAGTACACTTAAGCTAGAATACTAAAACTTTTTGCAGTATTATCATATTTAACTCGTATAGGAACATATATTTTTTTATTGTGTTAAAGGAACATATATACGTCTTTCGAATTCATTAAAGTCTTTTGTTATTAATCTTATTTTCTTTAATAATTTTTCAAATTTAATTATATATATATATATATATTTTGGAAAATATAAATAAAATCTTATTGATAGAATTTATTGCTTTTAAATCTCATTAAATACATAAACACGTTGAAAATTTTTTTCAAGAAGCAGTATTATGGATTAAGCATTCTACATAATTATTTGGATGGTTCAACAAAATTATTTTCAAATCTATATATAGCTAGACGATTCAAGAAAATTGTTATCCATATAAAATTTGTATAAATGTCACTTTTATAGTTTGCCATCACTTATATCTTTTTCTCCGAAGGCACCTCGTTCTTTCGTAACAACATTTTACGTATTCCGTTGCGTATTCCATTCGGTTCATAATAATTTTACGAGAATCGCAATGGAATTGCAATCGATCTTGTACGTCTCGTAAATACACGCAGTGCTTCGCAAAATCTTACGTAACACGAATGCACGCCTGATATTAGATGCGAGGTGCGTACGTGAGCCTATTAAGTTGCGAGTCCCGTTTTCCGCGAGGGCTATTTACCTGTTGCACGCCCGATCAATTATCGATTAGACCTGTCAGGCGGATCGTTAGAGAGTTATGCGAAAGAGTCGCGTCGTTAGACGATGAAGGCACGGAAATACTCGGCGGGCATTACCTCTAAATGGAAATAGAATACACCCAGGAGAGTATTTGACGTGGCGCGCGAGCATTACAATCCCGAAATACTCTTCCGTGCCGTGCCGCCATAGGAATCTGGGAATAAAAGATATAACTCCATAAAAGCCGGCGTACCATAATCCGAAGCTATCAGCGGCGCGAGATTATCTCTCGGATAAGAGGCAGAAGCCGCCACGCATTGATGCCCGCTGAGCGTTTTAAGGATATTTTATATACGCGGCGCATAAAGTGCACCTGTCAAGTCATACGTTTCATTCGTGCTACGGCTACTTGCCCGTTTGCCGGTTCGATTAACGGTCGATTAGGCCTGTCGGCCAGCCGTTAATGCGATACGGGAAGGAGTCGAAGATGTGAAATGCGAGATACTTTATGATTCGAGATAACGTTATGAATGGTAACGAGCCTCGGCCCGCCTTCCACCGTATATATACACTATATACATGTATATCACTTCGCGCCCTCGTCTCGCTTTAATCGAACGGAAACTAATGAAGCCAATATTGCGCTGTAATAAATTTGTCCAGTCGCCCGTGTCTATCGGTTATACGGGTACGCGATTCTCTCTCCCCACGAAATATGTATGTTAAACGGACGTAAAAATGTCTCTCGCGCATGCAAAGTCGCGTATCGCGTGACGACTTTATAAAATACTACGAATAAAAACATAATAATAAATCTAATATTTCTTGTCGTCTCGAGGACTCGCGCCGCAATCTAAATATACTACATCGAAACTTTCAGATGTACAATAAATAATTAGCTATGAAATGATTACGAATATTTATGTATTCATTAAAGGCATCATTATCTCAACATATATATTTCCTTCACGAACTATCGATTATTGTATCGAATTATGTCCGTTATTAAAATATATAGTGATAGTTTCGAGACACCCCGTACGTATTTGCACACACGTGTGTTGCATGTAAACCGATAAACAGCCGCTCGAAATAGCCACTCTTCCAGTTCGAATGACAAAGTGCCTGAAATCAATAGACGAATGTCCGATGATACAAATTATTATTATTAACTTAATAGTCCCACAGCTATTAGACTCGTAAATTAGATTTATATAAATATATAAATATATATATAATACGTAACACACACACACACATACATACACACATACACACACACAAGACGTTTTCTTTTGAAATAACGCTTTAATGCCAGGGACCATTTCATGTCGCCATTCTGGCGATTGTAACCAGATATTGGTCGCGCAATTATAGGCAAATTATCGTAATTACCGATGGCTTAAGTGACTGTTTTAATGGCTACACATGTACTCGTTTATGATGATAAACGCCGACCCATGTTATGAAAATTTATGTCTATTTATTTCTCTGTTCATATGTCTACGGTGAGTGCAAAATGTATTCTCGTACAGGGAAAATATTTTTTTAAAAAACTTTATTTTTAAAAAGTTAACATTTTCCAGCGAGAAATGACTCATCGAATTGATGTCGAATAAATATAGATACGATAATTTCGACACCAATTCAACGTCGATTTGACGTCTATAATTGAGATGAGACTTTTTGCTGAGTGATTAACAATTTATTCGTAAAGAATAAAATAAACTAAAATATTTCTTAAAATTATTATACCAAAAAATATGCAATAATTAAATAAAAAATATATTACAAATAAGCGAAAATTAAAAACAGTATTATTTGGACGCACAAATTTGTCGAGAAATTTAGCTTCTAAAATCAGGAACACACGCGAAGCTCGTTCATTTATATTAGGACAGAACATAATCATATAAAATTGCTAATTAATATTTATTTTCTATAAATAAGGATTTTTAAAAAATGTTCCTTGTACAAATATTTTTTGCACTTGTTGTAAATGTATATTTATTACACGACGCTTATATTTACGTAAATTTCTTTTACATAAAGAAAGATTCAAATTCAAATCGATATGTCAAATATATTTTTAATCCTTCGCGTTAGTATCAACATTCCTGTTTTACGCCGTGGATTGTAATATTAATAATGAAAAATTCATAAAGTGATAAATATTAACAATATTTAAATGTAAAATAATTACATGCAAATATATCGCGATATCAACGTTCGCAAATTGTTTTGCTACATTTATAAAAAAACAAAAATAAATAAAGGAAGCAATAACCAACGATAAAAGGATAAAAATACTACAGTAATTTATTAACATGTGAATATTAAAATAATAAGTCATCCTCAACTCGTAAATATAATAATAATCGCCGCATAGAAAATAAGTAGGGGAATAAGTAATAAATTAAGAAATAAATTATAACATACAAGCAAGACGTTAAATACATAAATAAAATTAAAAAGAACAAAAACGTCAATTTTATTTATTTAGCCAACGTCTCGTTTCTATATTGTAATCTTTTCTTAATTTATTATTTTTTGTTTGTTTCACAATTTATTTTCTATGCGGTGATTATTATTATATTTATGAGTGAGAATGACTTATCCGCTATTATTAAAATATTTTATGTTAATAAATTAATATTTTTTTACTTTTTTATTGCTCGTTCAATTTTATTCGGTCTTTTGTTTTTTTTTTATCTTTTAAAATAAACGAACCGAATTTATATCACTAATTTGTATTTGTAAATAATACACGAGACAATGTTTTGCACTTGCAAAATTATAGGTAACGTATAAATATAATAATGTTTTTAAATTTATTTAATTAAACACGTATACGCGCGAAAAAACATAACATCTGGAAAATGCTCAATTCAGCGAGCACTTTCGCGCACTATTTTACCTCGTGTTGGAATTAATTTCCTGATTATGTGATATACACCTACATGAAACACGCTATGCATATGAAAGAGCAGCTTAAGCGGAGTACAATAGTTGAGGCACTTTCCAGCCGTGATAATGCTTTCGGCTGAGTTATTCCGTAATTTTCACGAAATTGTCCCGGAACATGATTTGTAGAGTTATTAAGATTTAGTGAGATTAGAGAACCACCCGCGTTAGGAATACCGCCGTTATAAGGGTAGACTAAATACGACGTCGAGTTTAAAGCAGCTTCCATCGTGGTGAAAGATACCACCCGCATATAATCAAAATAGTGAGGACGGACACATATATTAAAAATAAGTACGAATCCTCTTAACTCCCTTGAATATTGCCAAGTCATGTCGATAATACGTCGGTACCCCCTTAAAAAAAAAATATATATCTTGATTTTTTTTTTTAAAGAAGCGTCGCGGATGACCCGCTAGCACTTGAGAAAATTACTCCGTTAAAAGGAAAATAATAAGGAGATGGAGTAAACTAGCGTCGCGGGTGCCGCATAGTCGCGACACGGTACTGTAACCATCCCCCGACATCATCAAGCCCGTTTCACGGAACGCGCCGCGCCGGTATCTTGTTCTTTGTTTAACTCCTTTCTCACCTCCTCACGCCGAGCGGAACGAACGTATTAGGTTATGGACCTCGCTTTTCCAGGCGCGCAAGTTATAAATGGCCGTTGCACGCCGAGCTGAAACGTATATACGCGCGGGTGAGCGCACCTCGCGTATCCTCCATCTCGCGCCGCGGCGCGTTAACGCCCGCGAGCGGGAGGAGGATGGCGAGCGTGGCGGCACCGGGAGGCGGGAGAGAGCGCGCGGGACGTAGTCGATGGAGGCGCGCGGGCCAGCGGACTCGGATTTATGAGACCGTCATATTTCGCAAGTTGCGAGCCGGTAATTCCTGGCCGTGCCGGCGATTTATGGCCGCGGTGTGTCCCGCCTGCGCCATTAATCCTTCCCTTTCGCCCCGAATCGAACTTCCACCTATCCTCCACGCCACCCTCCTCTCTCCCCTCCCCCTTCTCCCCTGTCGCGCGCTTCTCCGCTACCTAAACCCCCCGATCGTCGTCGTACACGCTATTTCGTGTACGTATGGCCGAGCGACAACGGGAACTAATCAGTTCTTTTCGCCTTGTACGCATCCGACTGATTTCACCCTCCCCTCTCCTTCTCTTCTCTTTTTTCGATTTCTTTCTTCTCTTTCCTTTTTTTTGGTCCCCCCTCCCCCCCCTTTATTTCGTCGGACGATGGAGAATTAACGGCTCCGATCGAATGACTTATGATTTTAGTGGAATCGGACGAAATAATAGAAGCGGCATTGTTTCGTTCTTCTCGCTTCGCCACCGAGGTCTTTTTACCGGGATTACGCGTAATCCGGAAGTTTTATTTCACGCGATCGTCCGCGTCCCTCTCGGTCGCGCCGCTAATTCTCGTTTTAGCACATCGCGAATGAAAAAGGAAAAGGAAGAGAGAAGAAGAGAGAAAGAGAGACGAACGTCCACGTTCGAGACGACTTGATCCTCACGTTTCGCCTTTTTAACGGGCCAGAAGTATAAGCGGATAGCGGAGGAAATCCAGCGCGAGTTGGGATTATCAAAGGCTTCTATCATCACGACGGATCATTAAGGTAACGTACCCCGCCGTGGGCGATTTTCAACGAGCGAGATGGAGATTATAGGCTGCACAAGCCACTAAAAACGTCCCTCCGTCGAGACGTGCGAGATCGCGGAACGCTTCGTGACGTGTTAATTACGCGTTATACACGTCTCTCCGCGTGGCGCGTCGCGTCGCGTCGCGTCGCGTCGCGTCGCGTCGCGTTGCATCGCGTTGCATCATCGTGCTCATATCGCGCCGGCTGCACTTGAGCGTCTTAAGTTTACCTCTCTCTTCTCATCGCGTATTCATTGTCGCGCCGTAATCGATGCAGAAATTGATCCACCTCGGCCGCTGGCAGGTTCATTAACGTGGAATAAAATTGAGGAGGAAAAGGAAACTTTATCTGCTATAATTAACGGCTGGCGCTTCTCGTTCGACGACTGATAAGATATCCGATGGCGGAATAAGCAACAACGTATACATTTCCGTGATCCTAACATGCACGTATACCTCTTAGAATGCCTCGATTACTGTTATTTGAAGTGGATGAATATCAATTAGACCAACGATACATATTCGATTAGCTATTCCGATCTTGTTTCTCTCCGGTTGTCATTATTATAAATTAACACGGGTTACATGTGCAATTAAAAAATTCTGCATCTAACCACGCGGAAAATAATTCTCAACTCACCGTGATCTTATCGCTGACGTACTTTTTTAAACCTTTCATCGTTGGTATAACCTGTCATGTCCGTTTTACTTCATTGCTTAATTGCTCGTAGACGCTAATATCGTAGTCCATGGTACAGTTTATCAGTATACGTTTCACAACGATAATTTATGCTTGTAAAAGTCTCATAATTAATTACAGGACTGTCAGATCGATTCATTAGTTGCGTAACTACAATCAATTCAATAGCGCCGCTGCGCGAAATGAATGAGAAGCTTTCATCATTTTCTTTAAACGCTTATTTCTTATACAAAACGATCTTCTCTCGGAAATATAGTATATACAAATAAATTAACGACAAAATTTCTTGTACATAACAAGAGGTTGAAATCTACATCGCAGATCACCTTTAAACACAGTCCGAGATCTAGATACAATCTTCGATGAAGCCTACTAATAAAAGAAGAAAAAAAATTGAAGCAATATCATCTCGACCGTGCAATTAGCGAGATGTGGTTACGCCGCGATTACGATCGGCGCAATTCTACGGAGAGAGAGAGGGAGAGAGAGAGAGAGAGAGAGAGAGAGAGAGAGAGAGAGAGAGAGAGAGAGAGAGAGAGAGAGAGAGAGAGAGAGAGAGAGAGAGAGTGAGTGAGTGAGAGGGAGTCTGTCGACCAACGAAATAATTAATCTCGATCGGGAGTTGTCGGCGCCCCTCGCAGAAACGAAGAGACCAAAGAGGAGCCGGTTGCACGTCAAGTATGCGCGGAATGAAAACTGTCAGTGGCCTGACACGACGGTCTGGTTGGGGGCGACAGCTCGCTAAATGCACAACCACCCCGCCTGACTCTATCCAACGTCTGCATACCATCCCGCAGCCGCACCGCCACCACCACCACCACCGCCACCGTCGCCGCCGCTGCTGCTGCTGCTGCTGTTGCTGCTGTTGCTGCTGCTTCTACCACCACCGTTGCTGGAAAACGCGCGGCGATATTGTAGTCCGCGCGTCAGAATGCTACCCGCGTACAGGAAAGGACAGAAAAGGACGCGGAATAAATAAATAAATAAATAAAAAGAGTGATTCTCTCTCGTGCGAATGCGTGGTATTGACATCCCGCGACCAGCAGTCCATTAACCCCCTCCCTTCCCTTCCCCATCCCTTGCTTACTCGCTCCGCGATACCGGAAGGGCACGACGAACCGTCGGAAAACCGCTCCGACTGCTTACCGCCACTAGACCGCAAACGCGACGCTCGATTCCTCATTGATTTCGATCTACATCCTATTTTCGCTTTTCGAACTCTCGAAAAATACGTGATTATGTAGCTATACATATAATATGTGTCTAAATAAAAAAGTTTTGGTTTCTATTGAAATTATAGAGTTATGGTTCACCTTATTCTTAATTATTTAATTATATTCTAATATTTTATCAATTTTTAAAAAAATTTGAATTTTTACGCAAAATATCGAACTTCCAACAGAAATGCTTGAAATGGCCATTTTTTTTAATTCTTAGAAACTTCTTGGAGTTTTAAATAATGCTGTTTGCTGATCATCTTCTCCTAATATATACTCTGTTAATTTTCAGTATTCTTTATTATAACAATTCAAAATTTCGAATTTTTTAAATTCTTAAAAATCTTGAAAAATTCGTTGAAATTTATAAAATTCTTGGAATTTTTAATCTCAGTAACTTTTTGCTTATTATTCTTCTGATATTTTATCAATTTTTATGAAATTAGATTTTCCTGTTGATGTCTCCAAATTCTGAGAATTGCGATTTTAAAAATTTTTTCGCTAGTTTAATGTATGGAAATAGATATAAAAGAATTATGACAAATATATATTTTGTAATACCAACGTACATTTTATTATATCTTTGAAAAATTATGTAATAATATATATTATTAGGAATACATATATATATATATGTATGTATATATAAAATACGTATACATATATTATAATATCTTTTATTAATGTTCTCTAGGATATTTTGAAAGATTTGAAAAGATCAGAATCAGACACATCACGTTATTTTGTTAGTAATTATTTTTTAAAAGAAGATTTTGTTCCACATGAATAAAAAAAATTATTTTTAAAATAAGAGATTTTATTGTTACAGAAAATTCAGAGCTTTCATATAATATTTTTTCGCTCGTTTCATATTCTCACTATGGCGTCATGGAATATCGATTATAATTATTTAATTTTCTAAATTAAACAAATTTTCCTTTCCAAATCTGGATCAAGATCTATGGTCAAGATCTATGGTCTAGTACGTCGCGATAATTTATTTATATCGACATCTGCTAGTTTTCACTTAACCTTGCGTACGATGGTGACGTGGTAGATATTAGTACAACGTCAAACTTATAATTGGCGTGTCCCGATCGATATTTTAATTTATCTAAGGGGAGTGCTTCAGTGATGCTGTCAGTGCACTTAACGAGTAAAGACAGCCTGCCTAACAGGCGAGCAGAAAATTGAAAACGTGACGCCAGCCATTCAGACGTCATGTACCCACGTCGTAAGGGCTGTCAGGAAGTAATAAGTAAAAAATAGGTCTTTCCTTTCAACCCATCGATTATTTCTACAATTATCTACACATCATGCTGAAAATTACTAGATTTGAAATTTCTCTGAAAATTCTGCCAAATATCATTAAGAGAAATTTATACAAGAGATTTCTTATCGTAGCAATCAAACTAAAATATATGTACGTATAGATTGTCTATTTAAAATACTTTCTAATCGTCTTTAAAGGATTTTAGAGAGAGGTTTATATTTGCATAATATATTAATATTATTTATACTTATTAAGACTGTAAATTAAGCAATTCAGAATAATTTAATGCGATTCTCTCTCACTGCTTTTCCCAGACTGAGCTTGTCTAAATCAAATCAATATCATTAAAATCGAAAAATTTATATAAGAAACTTGTTACTATGGTACCAATGAAGTTAAATATACATATAGATTATTATATTTAAAATACTTTCGAATCAGCTTTAAAATATTTTAAAAACATTTGCATATATGTCAATATTTAATTATCAATTAAAATTGAGATTATAAATTTAGCAATTTAGAATGTTTAATATGATTCTCTATCTCAGTATTTTTTTCTGCGGGTTGAACGTGTCTTTGTCTAAGAGAATACTACCGAAAACCGTTTGATTTAAGCCGCGTATACTGTTGTGATTAAAAGGAAGCAGAGTAGTCGTTCTGAGAACGGGATATAAATGTCGGGCCGGCTTCAGAAAAAAGGAAAGGAGTTGGTTGATGCAGAACCGACAAGACATCGAGTCATGCTGGCCTATTGTTCCGCGGTAGATTGGCTGATTTCGTCGGGACGTTTGACGAAGCCGCACCGATGCTACGTTCGAGATTGATTGGCAGTGATAGGGACGATCGACGAGTAGGACCGAAACCGGCACGGAAGTTCAATAAAGGTAATTAATGGGCCAGTCAGTCCATAGATGTTCCGAAGGAGAAAAAGAAAAAATGCAACAAGAAAAAATGAAAGAGAGAAACGGAAAAGAGAGAGAGAGAGAGAGAGAGAGAGAGAGAGAGAAAGAGGGAGAGTCACAGAGATTGCCTGTTATATCGCATTTAACTTGACGGATTCTTGCAAAATGCTGCTCGCTCGTTCATGTCGTCTGCCTGCACTTCATGCTTCAATAAACGAAATATTAATTGATTCATTCTATCTCTTCAACGAGAATTTCTTATAATTTCTGCTTTAATAAATCATCAAAGGCTGCGAAGTGAGACTTGCGATAGGTTGAAAAGGTTCTCCCAAAGAGAGTATCATGAAACTACCTCTCAAAGCCAATTGAAAGAATCAGTTTTCCAAGACGTTTCATTACTAGATTAAAAATGTAAGGCTTTGGCTACACGGAGATTGCATGTGCAAAGTAATAAACACCATGTACATATGAAGACACAGGCGGTTACGTTCGCCTCGTTACTCCTCGGGACAGCGTCGCTTACAGGCTTTTCAATCAATGTCTCTGTCTGCCACCTTCGTTTATAGTCGGACTTTTCTTCTATTCGCGGCTCCCCGATGTTGTAGCGCCTCATGCATAGTCAGCATGCTAATCAGCAGACTGCCTGAGGCGATGCCGGGTTGCACACTTGTCGGTGAAAGGTGAAATAAAGCGGCGAAGAAGTTGCGCACACCACTCTCGTGAATCCGGTTTACGTCCAAAACGCAACGTGGTCTGTCATCCGTTATCCTTCTTTTCTCTTGACCTCTCTGCAGTTATTTGACTCGAAGCTACGCTCCATACGTGCAAAATAATATTTTGTTTGAACTAAAAATTGTAGATTCACACAAAGAATATTATTAAACATCAAGATCCGATTTGACAAAACATGACACACACCTTCCTCATTTATTTGTATAGTTAAAAATAATGTCCCTAATGTGTGTAACGATAACTTTTATATATACATATACCGTGTATTATTTTGTAATATTGCCAAAATGTTATATTACAAATTTATCCCTAGAGCACAAAAGTTACAGCAACATTGCATGTTGCAGAGATTTTGCAGCGGCATTGCTGCAAATTCTGTGGTATGGGATACCTCTTTTATAAGTATAACAATAAAATTGCTTTACTGTGATTTTATTGTGATTATTGTAAGATGCAATTTGTATCTATAATACGTGGAAACTGATTGTGAGATATTTTTCAATTGAAAGATATGCCAAATGTTTATCTAAAATGCTACATTGCAAACTTAATCTCTTTTATATAATGATAAAATCGCAAACTTATTACGATCACCGCAAGATAAAGTTTAAACGATACATCGAAACTAAGATAAAACTATTCAATTGAGAGATATGCCAGATGTCCATCTTTCATTCATTGTTAATATCTAACACTGATTGTGTCCATGTCTCTTGATTCGAACAACTTCGCATTATTTCATGACATTTCCATCGACATCGTTAGACGGGTATAATAAATCAAATCGGGCAATTGAATCCGCTCAGAGATTTAAAAGTCAAAAGTATGTGTGTGGGATCCGGTTATGATTCATGGCCGAAGATCGGAGATACTACGGTCTCCGACGTCATCAGAAAATGTGGCGCGCGATGGGACAATAACTAAAGATCCTTTAATAATAAGAGTCTGATCATTAGAAATCTAATTTTGGAGTGTTTTGATTGGTCCACCATTTTTTCTCTAATTTAAGAGGAAGTAGCTTCAGCACAAACATATGAGATTGAAGTTGCGTTCGTATGAGATGCGTCTGCCTAGCTAATTTCATACGAAAAGACATTGTGACATTTAAAACCATAGTGGAAGTACTATTACTTCCACCATGTTTAGGATAACGTTGTGTCAGATGTGTCCTATAAAAGAAAAGCAGCCATTATCTCACATACATTTAAAAATATTTTATAATAGTATAAAATTAAAAATATTCACTTAATAAGAGATCTGTTTGCATTGTTTGAAAAATTTTTTAATTTAAAATAAAATAAGTATATATTTTGGCATTGAAAAGAGAGAAAGCGAAGATGCCGAATAAAAAAAGTGCAAGCAATGCGAATGAATCTAATGTCAATATAAATACCATATGATGATAATGTCACATGATATTACATCATTAGAGGAAAAATGATTGACCAATCGTGATATTTCAAATTGAGATTTGATAAAATATATGTAATGGCCAGACTCTTATTAATGAGTCTCTAGACAATACAATTCGCGTCTATATGACGTCCTATAGAATTCCTGAGGGTTCGCTTGCGCATCCCTAACGTAACCCAGTTACAAGTAATCTAATAGCGCTACGTTCTACTGCGAGTCAATGACATTTACAACCCAACAAGTAGCGTTAATTTGCGCATGCATTGTTCCCAGAGTGAGAATGACGTGCGAACCATTGTGATGTCCGCGGCGTTGAAGGAGACGACACGGGAACACCCACGTGGGTAAAAGTGTCCAACAATTGCGAGCTTAGACAACATGTAGTCTAGAATTAGGACATAAGACTCTTAACTCTTCGGTGCCACATTGTTATACATTTTTTCACGAATTTACCACATTAAGTATTGTGTAAAATATTGCATAAAAATGAACATATTCTAACAAATTCTTTTTTTTTTCTTTTACTAAAATGCCATTAGGGAATGTAACGATAATAAACAAATCAGTACTTTTATTTAAAAACTCATATCTACTTTAACCTGGAGACATTTTGGAGATATCCTCATAATGATATTCTCTGTTATCATTATATCTCTCAGAAGGCCTCTTTGTATTGTATGGAAAACTAACATATAGTAAAGGAGATCTCGAATATACTATACTTATTGAGATTCGGTTTTTCATTTTCTGATTAACTGGTGGTTTAGATTTAATCTTGCTTCATCTGATAATAACGCAAAAATTGTGTTTTCCTATGATTAATCACTAAACTAAGGTTTCGTAGTGATAACTTTAAAACTTTTACTCACTACCAAACTATCAATTTAGTGATTAACGATAGCTAAAAAAAATACAATTTTTACATAATCATTAGGTTAAGTCTAATCATAAATTAATTAGAAAAACCAGGCCTGAGATCGAGGCACTGAAAGGTTAAAGATATATCTCAGCGAGAGTAGATATAACCCCATTTCTGCCAATATAAATTAACTTTAATCTTGCTTTAGCTTACTTTGTATCTCTTTCTAAGAATTGAAAAAAGATAAAGAATAAATTAAATCAAGATTACGGTTAATCTATATCGCTAGAAATAGACATTGAAGACATCTGTCCCAATTTTAGACTCTGTGTTGTCTAGGAGATATCCAGCGTAGAGATAAAAATTCTTATATACTCGCTCTATGCGCACTCGCTCTATATATTATCACGAGATCTCTCTACCAGAGACGGGAAATGCAGAGCGTTCTGCCGTGTCATCGAAGTCGCGAGGATGGGTTGCGTGAGAAGGGACGTATCGCCGCGTTCCCTGTCACATTCCTCCTTCTCCCTTATAATCCCTCCCTTTAACTGGGCGTAGAGTCCAGTTTCGCCGGGCGGCGTGCCATTTGTTTCAATCTATGGACAGAACTAATTACGGACACCATCGAGTAACGGCGCTCCCCGAGTCTTGTCCGTGTCGGACGGTGCGCGTACGACGCGCAGCGAGCGCGCACACCGCGGCAGAGGCGAGCCAGGGTATACGCGCTGACGTTACTTCGGCCAGGACAGTTCCTGTCAGGCTACATGGAGACAAACGAGCGACCGGCAATCAACCGCTGTTAGCCCCGTCCGACCTCTCGCCAACCGCTATCTGACCGTTCCTTTTTGCCCCCGGAGCCGCTTCATCATAATTTATTGTGATACCGTCACGTTAATAACTCAATTTATTTCACTGGAGACCCTATTATTTTTACGGTTAGCCTCGGCCTGTCGTCGCGGCCGAGGCGAGGCGACGCGCTGCGAGTGTCGCGACCGCAGGCCGCTGCCGGTCACGCGCTCCATCCGGTCTCGCGTGACCGGCCGTGCGACGATGCCGATGATGTCGGTTGCTTACGTTACGTAGAAAATATCCACGGATACACACACATATATATATATATATAAAAATACGACGAGTAGAAGTAAACCAAACATTCGTGCCCGTTTCTACCAATGTAGATTACCTTTAATTTCGGTTCAGCTCTTACTCTTCGTCTTTTTTTTCGTTCTAGGAATTAGAAAAAGATGAAGAGTAAATTGAACTGAGATTCAATTTACTCGTCATCTTTTTTTTAATTCTTAGAACTAAGAAAAAATGATGAATAAGTTGAGCCGAAATTAAAAATATGTCATATCTCAAAGCATCAAAAATATAAAAATTCATAGATTATTCTATTATATTACATCTAAGTATCTAGAGTACAATTCTTTTATTGGTTTAAGTGTTATTTAAACCATTATTATATTTATTTTTTTGTCCTGATTTTTATGTAAAATGTGTTTTGTAGTATTTATTTACAAATTTGCCAAGATTGTGGCATTATGAATTAAATGACATTTATATATATATATATACATACACACTAATAAAACTCTAATAATTATTCTTGCAAAAAAAGTTCATTTGAATTCACTTACTTGTTTAAAAATTATTCACTTAAAACTGTACTAAAATATGATCATTTCACTGTATAAAACTGTAACGTATAAGTTAAATTATTTTTTTGTTTTTTTACAGTTGATTTCAGGATATAATTACTACAAAAAGTTTTTTAACCTTAGCTAATTTTATAACCTATACTTTTAGCTGATATTGTACAATCAAAATATCCTTAAAATTAATATAGCTATTAATATAGTATTTATAGAAACGGATATAAATATATAAAATTTCTAGCTTTAAAATAAAAAAAAGATGAAAAGAGTTGAACTGAGATTAAAGTTAATCTACATTGGAAACGAACATTAATTCTTCTCAGTTGAACCTCGTTTGCGTGAGATTGACATGGTAGGAATTAAAATGGTATAATTCACATTAATTTATGGCGAGATAATAATTATCCGATAATTACACATCACGCGCTCATATTAATCGTAATGAAACGAAAGAAACATGTCATAACTTACGAACTGCTTGCTTGCAACATCAAGCTATTCGGAAATATCTCTGATTACGTCACTTCAGATTGCTTATTTATGAGGACATAAAAGCTTCGAAACTAATCAGCATGTTTGCTTCGACGTGCATATCGACTTCGACCGGTTGTTTATGTAACTTAAAAACCGCAAATCCGATGAAACGTACCTCATATATTCAAACGAACGATTAAATAATGAAAACGAGACTTACATGGAACAAATTCTCAATATTTTTCAACTTTATTGACTTAATCGTCGTAATGTAGATTTAACCGGTATCTATATAATATCTAATTCTCATCAAGTTGGTGTTAGTTTCAGCACCAACGTAAGATGGATTTAACACCATAGGTTTTAAATCTACATCATAACAGTGTTGATACACAGATTAGAGATTGCAAATCCACATCTATTGATGTTAATATTAATATTAATTACACGGTAAGAATTATATAAATAATGCGTGTTAAATTCATACCCATATTTTTGGAGTGTAACATTTTAATGTATGGCGGCACGACGAGGATTTGACAATAAATTAATGTCACCATTTTGTCAAGAATATCCCACAGTCTTCTCCCTTATGCCGGCTGCAGTAATAAAATTACATTAAGTACACCAAATTTCTAATTCTTGATGATGCAACTTATGAATCATTCATGCTTATCAACAGGTCATTACGTTGTCTTCTAATAATCACACTCCGAAAACGAATAAACTAGCAAGGAACAAGTCGAATTACAAGAAGTTGTAATTCGTTTTGCCAATGAAACAAGGCCAATTAAAAAAAGGAGGAAGAAAAGAGAAAGATTGAAGGAGAAAAAAAAAGAAAAAGATAGATCTTTTACAATCACTCGCGGATAGACGTTCATTTGAAATTCAACGAGCGAATCCCTGACGAGCCTACGTCGCTCGCGTGTCCATGTGCCATAGTGAGAGAAAGTCGGCGAATTGCTGCCATAATTCATGGAGAATAATGAAAGCTTAATTAGCCACGTGATGTAATGCAGACGCGGTGGAAACGAACCGAAAGACACATCGTTGCTGCACGCCGGTCGTAAACTAGCAATTCTTACGGATTAATACGAACAACATTGTATCTGTGTGTTGTATCTGGTGTGCTGTATTTATGAAGTGATTAGCCCGCAGAAACGGAGAGCCGCCTATTAAAGTGCAAAATTAACGAGTATACCTGTTTTTTTTAATGTTCGAAAGTTAGTATCCGGGCGCTCGCCGGCGCGGCGTGCCGGCTCGTCCGTGGCTCGTAGGAGCGATTGATCAATAGCAACGGGGGAATTTTCATTAACTGCTTGGGATTTATCAGCGGATCTCGCTGCGTGAAGAATAGGAAGGCTTCGTACGTTGCTCGATAAAGTTCTACGGTGCAACATTTTTGAGATAATGAAAGGAAATCGATCCTAAAGACTAATATATATGTATGTATATTTTGTATGTCGAAAAATAACACGTTTGTAGCTCATTTGGTTATAAAAAAAAATGTCACAAGTCTGATAAGGAATGAAAGTTATATTACACTAGGATTAGGATAGGAATTTAAACTGCATTACACAGTGTTTGAATTTTAAAAATCACTTCAAAACATAGTTAATTCCTTTGTATGAACAATCCCATTTGAGGGTCGCCCTCTTTTATTTTGTAAACTGTTTTGATTGACTTTTTATAAAACCTGGCTTATGGAATAATTTTACATAATGCTTCATTCAAATTTGAAGTAAAAAAATAATTACAAATGATGGATCCAATATGGCGGACAGAATTTTAAAAAATATTAATTCAATAAATAAAAAGGGGCCATGAGCCAAAATAAGTTATTATTGTTAATATTTTAATGTAAAACCTTTCGTAAACAAACGTTTCGACCTGGGAAATTCTTCTCAATGTTAAATTCTAAATACATAATAAAAGTCAATTTTGAATTAAAACAAAAAAAAATAATCTGATTATCACACATAAAACTTGATTTCAGAGAATGTTTAAACAAACATCAAAACAAGTTTCCAATTTCGCTTTATTCGAAGCTTATGTGTGTCACGTAAATAGTTAGTACTGCTTTCCAAGTTGATTTTCAAACTCTGCTTACGAGCCTTCTGACATTAAATCCTCCTTCATGAAGGTAACAGCATTTTTGAAAATCGATATTTTCAAGCTACTCGACGATATCAAGAACTATCTAAAACTGAATTTCACGATAATCAGATTATTTTTTGAAATTAGAATTCTAGAATTTTGTTGTCAGAATTAAATTTAGTGACTCGGCAAACTATTAAAAATAATGTCTTTTTTAAGTTTTTTTTGTTAGGAAGCTGTCGTTCTCAAAAAATTAAAGTACATCATAATTAAGTTATATCATAATTGAAAGTATAACATAAAAAAAAAAGTAAAGTTATAGAAATGTGTCCATTATCCTAATTAAAACGTTATTCCAATTAAGAATTTTGAAAATGCTCTATTAAAAAGTTGCTAATTTTAAGATGTGTCACTTTTCTATCAACGAAGCGATATCGGAAGATATCCGCGGGAGATTTACCGAATAAACAAATCCTAAACTTTCTATAGACAGAATAGAATCGTCGAACCGCGCAAGAGCCGAGAAAACCACTTTAGAAAAATTTGAAACGGATTGTATCTCGAATATTTGGTGTACAATTTTCGCAACGACTCGTGAAATAGCATATCTCTCGCAAGGCAATATCATTTTCATACTTGAACGTCGCTTTCTCTACCAGGAATTCGTTTGAGCGACAATTGAATCGCTGTACTCGGAATCACTTAAGTCCTCATACACGTCCCTCTGCAGTGGCACTGCCGCTTCTCGCTACGACTTGTATAATTCTACTTGACGCTAATGAAATAAGTGTCACCGGCACTCAGTGGTGATACGAGCTCGATTATGAGGACGGAGACGACAGGACGAGATGGTGAGATCGGTGGCTTGATTAAAATGCAACGGCTGCCTCCTGTCGGATACAAATGAACACTTTGCTTTCAATTTATTTTGGAGATATACATATTACTGCTGAGAGAAACGTAATCACGTGACATTATAGAGGAAAGAAAGAGGAAAAATTACGCGATGAAAAATCAAAGCTTTATGATACCAAAGATATTAATTTTAACATCATTTTTTATCAAAATTGCAATCAATAATATTCTTTTTTTTTTTAATATAATTTTCTCTACTCAAATTTCATAAAAAGTTAAACTTTAAGTTTACTCTACTTCTGTTCTTAAAATAATTTGAATAAATCGAGTTACACTTTATTCCATATTAAATTAAAAAAACAACGCAAATAACAAAAACTCGAAGCAAAAGATAAGAAATTCAACACGCTGATTAGACTGTATTTTTCGTGTTACCCCAAGTAAAAGTAGCGTGGACTACATCGCGGTTCATTAACGGCACTGCCGCGGCTGATCCTTCCTGATTCCTTGCGTTTAGATTGTAAAACGGTGCGATAAGGACCGTGGAAAGCCGCCTCTTTGCCCAAAGGTATATCTACCCTCGACTACACCGGATATATACGGGCTAGCAGGATAACGCGAGGCAAGAGATAGCTCGGGTTTAACCCCTCGGCAAGCACCGCTATACCTCCTCTTACTTAGGAACTCCTTCGCTCCTTATCACCAACCTGGGCTATAACCAACCGAAGTTTCCTCATCAATGTCCCATCCAACGTGGCGTCTGCGACTTCCTGCCTCCTCTCTCGAGTGCCTCGTTATACGGCTTTTGTCGCTAACATTTTACTTGGAAATTACGGCCATCCGTAGCTTATGTGAAACAAAGATGCGACAGACGCCGGAGTCGACAGGGCAGACAGATCGCGGATACATAAATTCATTAAATGTCGTAATAACACGGTATCATGATAATAAGCGATTTTATAGTATTATCCCATATATATCCAAGGATATAAACGCTGCTGTAGTTATAAATGTTAAACACGTGGAGTTATAATCGTTATTATTCTTAAACGCTGCAATCGAGTAATACGTTAATTATAGACTTGCGTATCGAATATAAACGATTTTTTTTTTTGTATTAATTTAGAGATACTAAAAACACATGTCATATACCGGATTATATTGATTTAGCAGTAATAATATGTCCAGTAAGCGTGTCACCAGAATACTGCTGTCGATTGACATTTACGGAATTCTGATGCCTTCACAGGCGACGTTAAGTCGCGGAACCAGTTTCACTAACATAGATCAAAACATGTTTATTGTAAAAAAAAAAGTAATGCGCGACAAATTGATCCCAACTTTTATCTTCAGAGTAGTGTTCCACCATTATATTGCAAAATATATATTGTAAACCGGTTGCTACCACGCCCGTATTTACGCGTCATTAATCACTTTGACCGATTTGAGACTGCGCGGCTTTAAAATTAAGATTAAAAAGTTGACGATTAATTAATTCGTTAATGGTTACTTAAAAACAACCCTCGATCAAAAAAAAATCTCGAGCATATTTACGTGTACACGCAAAGAGTTGGTGAAATTTCTTGCACGTACTTCGGCTTCTTTATCGCGATATCCATCTGTATGATGCAATTAGCCCCGATATGCAAAAACTATATCAAAAATATTAAAAAATTACACATTGGAACTCCTCGATTCCTTAATTCTTTGGTTACATATTGAACGTTTTAAAAATATATTGAAGCAGATATAAATCCTAAAATCAAGGGAGAAAAGTGAGTCTAATTGCAAAAGAAATTAAATCCCCAAATCCTTGCTGTAAATGTAATTATATCCATCGGTATTTTAATAAAAATGGCGGACACTTTGTTCTAAAATGAGCTAAAATTCTTTCTCCAGCAAAATCAGTCAAGTGTATTTTATTTTAATAAATAGAAATTATATTTTTCTCATGCCACATTATACATGGTTTGTTAGCTAAAGCAATTTCTCTCAATTAAAAAAAGATTTTATTGATAGCTTGAATCAGAAGAATTATACAAGTTTGTTCTCTCTCGCCAAAAAAATTTTACGTGTAGAGATATAACGACTTTCGTCAATGGGCTATTTATATAGATTGAAAGAGAACCTTATCCCTTATACTCAATCCAATAATTCAATACAATTATTAGCACGGGATAGAGGAGGTGAATCAAGAATGATACTTGAATTATCCGATACAGTTCAAAAATTTCGAATGAAAATGGCTGTACAATGGTGTACAATTTAAAATATGTTACGCGCGAATGGTTTATATACGTGAAATATGGAACGGCGAGGCGAAGTTCATACTTCTGACCCCGCAACATTCAACACATCCCGCAATCGTCAAAGTCGTAAAACCAACGTGCCAATTCGAAAGGCACATTACTATAATAACGTATTATTAGGTGCAATTATTCGTCAGCTAATCGTAGGAAACGGTCACGTGAAAGTCGAGTCAGAATCTGTATGGCCATGCAACCAAAGAGAGAGGAAAAAAAAAAAGATTAATGCTCGACTATTAAAGAAGACCACGATATACGACCTGTACAACATTATCAGCCATTTTCCGCGCATCGCCTGAACCCCGCCGCGACCGACCACTCAGCTGATCGCTGTGCCGTTGTCGTATTATGTAAATTCCTGGCATCGGCTGACCTCACAATTAGTTATCCTTCGTATGTACGTACTCGTGCAGACTCCCGCGTCTCCCTTATGGAATTCCCAGCGATCGCATATCGACGGGCTTACCAAAGGCAGGAGCGATTCCGCGACGTAGGAAACGGGAATCTTAATATTGGCCGATAGCCAGGATGGCGATTCCGAATTCTAAATAACGTAAAGTTACAACAAGGAATGCTGTTACTGTAACGCAATGCGAAGTCACCATTTAACCTATAACGACTAACAAGTTTAATCGAGAAACTCGTTTACTGAATACCACAATTTATTTTCACGTGATCTCAAATTTGAAAACTTAAGGAGCTTTCCTTCTCTTATTCTTGTTCTTTTTGTAATAAATTCTTACGAAAAAGTAGAAAAGAAATCGCGTACGAATGCCGCAGTTTCACGTTAACTGTAGCTAACACGGAAATACGTATCGATAAGCCATAATATATGTCGCGATGTAAAATGCCAGACGCTATACAGTGTACCGCTATATCGTAGGAAGTTATGCCGCATTGCACCGTATCGTTCAATACGAAGAAACGTATCGCTCAACCTCGCGCTATAAACACATACGCGATCGATCCCTTCGACCATTTTCGTCAGGTCGACTGACATTTCGGAAGATGGACGTACGTGGCTGATACGAAGTCAACGTCCAGGAATGCGTGGATGCGCATTGCTCGTGGGAAGGAGCGAGATGGGAAGACCAATGAAGGGAGAGCGGGAGCAAAAGAGAGAAAGAGGAACGAAGGAGAGAGAGAGAGAAGTGAGGTCGAATAACAGGGTGCGCTCCGATCAACATTAATCACTATCCGAAGCGAGTAGATAGCCGTCGAATGCTCGCTTTCTAAAGCAAGGTGAAGGGGTGGCTGATAGATGGAGGTGATGAATGGCTCCGTGACGCGAAGCGATCCATCATCTCGGGGCCGACATCACGGGAGCTGCCTACCGCGAGAGCTAGCGGAGAGATTTCGCGCGAGAGGTCATCTCGGCTAATTCATCATCCGGTCTGCCGCGCTTGGCTCTCTCTCTCTCTCTCTCTCTCGCTCTCTCTCCCCCCCTCTTCCCTTTTTCTCCTCTTCGTGTCTCTTGCTCCTCCCGTGAACTCTTTCTCTGCCATCTTTTACCTCATCCTCCCCGTCCACAGATTCGCTAGGTTCTCTATTTTCCGCGTTTCAAACATAGGCCGCTGCCGCCGCCGTTCATGACTGTTTACCCCGTGACAGTCGCGGCAAGAAAAGAGAGACTCTCTATCAAGCATTTTGAAGAGATGTCCAAGAGGCCGTCGGTGACGACGTTGTCGCCTTGACACCGCATGATCGATGGAAATAATGCGGTAGACGTCTAAA
This sequence comes from Acromyrmex echinatior, assembly GCF_024713525.1. Classification (NCBI taxonomy): domain Eukaryota; kingdom Metazoa; phylum Arthropoda; class Insecta; order Hymenoptera; family Formicidae; genus Acromyrmex; species Acromyrmex echinatior. The sequence goes on along the minus strand of NC_141859.1, from coordinate 7,343,459 downwards.
GTTTCTTTCGAGGATGGTGGCTCGGCAAACGAGCCGCCGAGTGACAGCCGTTCATAGAGGCAAAAGAGAGGAAATCTTTGGGATGAATCCGTTTATGTCACAACAGTCGCGCTCGTAGTACAAACAAACCCCAAGAAAGACGATCAGTCTTTTCAACTAGGTATGAACTTGTGCTTCCGGAAACTGGTTCCTATCCCGTATCTTCACATTATCGTTCTTCTGTATGCAATTTTCCTTCAGATAAACTACATCGAATCTCTTCATGCTTGTGGAGAATCTTTTATCGTAAACGTTTATCGTTTTCAGTCATATTTATAAATGTTGAAAGAAGAGGATTGTATAATGCAATCTGATAATTCGCAAAGTCATTGATATCATTTTGACACCAGTATAAATAAAACGATAAACGTTTACGAACATTGTATTGAAAACTTATCTTCAATTGATAAATATGCAATAAAAAATTAAACGCAATTATGTCACAACTCTTTTATAGAATACGTATATATAAAAAAACTGCTTAACAAATCTCACATTGCACTTTTTTTGTAATAATCTGTCGCACGTGATTAAATAATGAAACATCCGCTTGCAAATATTGACTGCGATAATTTTGTGGAATTATTTAACACGGCGATTACACGAAAATTTTAATAAATATGTTTTAACATATAATTTATAAAATCGCCTTTGGTACGTGTTGGCAAAAGAGAGAAATATTTTCGCGGTGGATTCGCGCCGATACTTCTTCGTCACGAGACATCGTCTACTCTGCTCGACGTGATCGATGGAAATAACGTAGTAGCTGTCTAACGTTTCCTCCGAAATGGGTAACCCTAAGAAAAATGGCCGGGTAGATGTCTGAGAGCTTCACGCCGCGATAATATCTATCCTGAGTACACATAGACGTAACGAAAAAAGAAAAAAAAAGAAAAAAAAATGAAGCAGTTCAGCGATATGTTATTCGAATCGTTTGGAGCACAATTCCTTGCCCCCGTATATACGTGTATCGAAATATGTCCTCGCTATTCGAGAGCAAGCGTTTACTGCATTGATCGATTCCCTATACTCGATCCCTTCGTATATACGTTACGCATCCGCTTGATTTTCCGCATCGGCGGGACAATTTATCGAAACGAGAGAAAAACAGACGCGCGTATTTTAGCGAGAGCCCAGAATGGATTCGCTACGCGCGGTGCAACTTTCTCAAAAGGCATCGCATGATCGCATCGTCGAAATTAAAAGCTCTCATATGTATATATATACATATATACGTGAACGGTAAGAAGGAGACGCGATAAATTTAATCGGATGAGTAACATTAGGAATAAAAATGATGATGAACGAAAACGTGTCGTTTTGAATAATTTGTACTGGATACAAATGGAGACATAGATGACACAGTATAATAGAGTAAATTATTACAGTCCTTGTTGTTTACCAACGTTAAGCAAAGACGAAATGATTTACTGTGTTGGACGTATTTTTATTAGGAGCGTCAGTGATAAAAAGAGAACAGTAATGAAATAAGAGGCGAAGTTGACTTTTGAAAGTATTTTTTAAAGATTGAATACTGAATTTTATGCAGTATGTTTAATCTTTTCGAGCTAGCACACAAAATGCATAATACAGCTAGCATAAGACTGTCTGAACTAATGAGCGTGTTATGTAAATCAATATGGCTTTATGCTGGATGATTTAGACGATCTTATTCTATGCTATGCTCATATATTTCGTGTGCTAGCCCTTAAGACACAGATCTTTGCATAATGCATAAAGCATAAAAGAATCAACAAATCAAACTTTTTCCTTTCTGTGAAATATTCCGACCTTATACAGTTATACTATGTTATCTGTGTCTCTTGCTAGAAAACATCCACTAACTGAGTTCAACTTTTACAGCTTCCTTCATCACTGGTCTTTCTCACTGGTTATTTTATATTTAAAAGTCCTTTTATTTAAAATGATATACCTTTTAATGATAAAACATTTAAAAGCCCACCGCAAAAAGTAAGGTGTAAAATTTTTCCAAATTTTACTTACCAAGCCCCTATACCTAGACTCTCTAACAATAAACAAACTAACAATAATTTGGCCTACGAAATGAGATTAGCGGAAACTGAATTTTACGCGTATGACGTAAACGCCGTCAGCAACGTTTGACCTATCGATTTCATCTTCCACCATATTTCTGCCGGGAGGGATCGGCTGTAGCTTATAGATGAATTATAGTTGCTCTTTGCTGTCGCGCATTCAACGGTGATGTATGACTCGGCGGGAGACGGTAGGTAGAAAACATCCACGATGTACGGCCTGTTAATAACAGCAAGAATGAACGAACGACTGCGCGCGGAGCGCGGTACACAGATGCCGCTGGCGGCTAGACCCCCTTTGTGTTTTATTACAAACGATACGTCAACCACGATGTATGGGCTGCTTTTATCTGCGGCCTGTTATTGATGTGCTAAATTGTCCGCGCTGACTCGTAAGACTGGCCAGAACACGCCTGATAGACGTCGCTCAGGGACGCACTAATCGCGCTAGCCGGGTTTCCTCGGCTGACAAAGAAACCTCTCGCAGGTAGTAACCGTCGAACCCAACCAACGCGCGTCGTTTTGCCAAGATTGCCAGGGATTTAGCGAGGCGGCAAATAAATATCATATCGTGGTAAACTTTGCACACTCGTCGTACAGCCCGATGATGCAAACGGCCGAAAGAATACGCCGACTCCGAAAATAAACAACATGCGCGAGCGTAATTTCCTGAAATAATCAGATGCGCCGCTGTAATTCGTTGAAATGTGTATTCATCGAACATTCGCGCGTGGTACAAAACATATTACCGTTAGTTATGTATATTGTCAGATTGTGATAATAAAGAAAGCTGTGGGCTTTGCCGTTTGCTTAATAGACGCGAGCATTTCCGATGAAAGCAAGAGGATGGCTTAATTGGGAGTTCCGACATTCCGATGGTAAAGAGAAAAAAACCTGTAACTACGGAAATCGTAAATAATACTTGGCGAGTCGTCTGCTGCTTTTATTTACGGTATGCTATCGACAATCTGACATTTACCGCATGATGTTATAACGAATGGCTGAGATACTTGGACGTGAAACATCGTCAACAAGCCTGACACTTATAACTAATCAAAAGTTCCGTTAAGTATGCTATATAAAATTCAGTATCCGATCTCTAAAAAGATACTTTCAAAAGTCAATTTTGTCTGTTGGTTCTTGTTTCATTACTGTCACTTTTTATTATTGACGCCCCTAATAAAAATACGTCTAACGTTTTTATTTTATAAATCACACAATAACGGAATAAAGAAAAATCTGGAATACTTATGTAAACATATGTATATATATATATATATATCCATATGTATATATGATCCTTAATATTCTAAAAAATTTTTAAAAATGATTCCTCATATTAATTCACATTATTCAAAACAAAAACTTGTATTGATAATATGTAGCCCAAAAAATGAGCCTTCATATCTTTAAAGCATTCACAAAGTTTCATCAAAATAATTACAGTGGTTTTTGGAATTTTTGAAAGAAAAGCAAAATTTTTCTTCAACTCTGTATCTCTGAATAAAAAATTTTAAGAAGTGATTCCTCACATTAATTTACATTATTCAAAACAAAAACTTTATATAACCATATATCCAAAATGGCTGTTTTAGAAATGTCCAGCTTCTTTTTAGATCCGTCCTAATTGAATAAGAGATAATGTGTTGTTCCAAAAATGAGTCTTCATATCTTTAAAGTATTTACAAAATTTTATCAAGTGTTTACAGTAGTTTTCAGAATTTTTAAAAGAAAAATAAAATTTTTCTTCAACTTTATATTTTTGAAACTGAACAGTTTGGAATATAAGGTTATATGAGGATTTTAAGAAGTGATTCCTCACATTCAAAATGTCTAGGATGTGAGGAGTTATCCCTTAATCTACAGAGTGATCCTTAAGTATTCTAAAAAATTTGAAGAAGTAATTCTTCATATCCTAAATATTTTCATTTTAATACTATATAAGGATCCTGTATGTTTATATATATATATACAGTATATTCAACGCGAGCGACTTCAACGACAAAATGTAAAAAATAATTAGCAATGACAATCAACATTTTTACTACAATAAAAGCGGATACTGCGATTTACAATGCGACAAGAATGGTTGCTAACTAAAAGAAAAACAAAAGTGAGAACTCCGAAAATAGCGACTGATCTAGCGATTTGTCGTTATTGGCAATCCAGTATTTCTTCTATCTGTACATTTTTTTTTATTTCCATTAGCGAAAAAGATTAAATAGGATATCGGAAAGACGTTACGAAAGAACAGTAATATTATTATATCTTTTTTTTTTTTTAGAAGTCTAACAATATTTTTAGAAGCTGAAAGAAATCTTTCTGAAAGAAAGCTTTCGTGAGAAAGAAATCGAGCGCTCGCAAAAGTCTATATTCTTGGCGATAGGAAGAACTACGAGAGAAGCGCTCTCGATTGGACTCTATTAATATCGACTAATACGTTCTTTGAATGCTCTAATTTTCCTCCTTGACTCGATAGGGCTCTTCTAAGGAGACAGTTAAGACGCGCCATACGGAGCCGCGTAACTCCGACATTCTGATCGTGACACATGTCCGTCGCAGAAAAGACACGCCGAGCCGCGCTGCCAAACGCGCCAGCCGTTGATTTTCCACAAAATGTCTGAGCGGCTGATTGACATGTTTATTCGTAATGTAATCTCGCGGGTTCGCGTTAAATCACGTTAACGTCAACGCGGCGCGTTTGGCTTTGAAGGTTTTAATTAATATGAGGCGAAACGCGCGACCCGCTCAGTTAATCCAAACGTAAAATATAATCCCTTTTTATTTCTTTTTTCTTTCGTTCCAACTTGAACGTTATTACGATACACATACAAGACGCGTTTCTTGAATAAGAACAGTGAAACAGTCCGCTCTGGCGACGGTATAAAAACGACGCGCTTGTACGGAGAAATGAAATAACGTAAATGAATAATGTTAGAATTATAATGAAATGTGTAGCGATTAATATGAAATATGTAGACGCCCGGAAAGTTTTATTCCCGAGCTGCGCGACATTATTTCCTCTAATTGCGTCAGCACAAATCTTGGAACTGATATACTCCGCTGGTTTATAGACGTAAATGAATTATGGGACACGGCATAAACATTAAAGGTTCACTAATTGCAAGCAATACGTCATTCGCCGTCTTCATTCATGCTTGTTATTTTAACTTTCACGACGGCAAACCTTTTCACTTTAGCATATATTTTTAATTAGTAGGCTAACCCGTTGGACTTGTTAAGCAATGACGTGAAAATTAAATGCTAGACTATGTTCTTGCAAAAAATGTTTTTAAACTAAATTTATTACAATCAATTATAAGAACATTTATTTCTTAAATTCGAGCACTCTTGGAAACGAGACTTTCTAAATCAATATATAATAAATTAAAAACGAAAGAGAAAAAAAAAACAAATATAAAATTCTTCATCATCATCTTATAACACGCAAGCATTATCCTTTAGATTTCTTTGATGATAATATTTTAAGTTTCTTTCATAATCATTTACATTTTTATTGCCTATAAATTATTAAAAATAAATTTTATTTTAATAATATAAATATCAAAATACCAAGAAACTAGTATTTTATTTTTAAATTATTTGTAAACTCGTAAGTCCATCATGCAGCCATGTTTCACTTTGAATTTTACAAATTATGACATTATCATTATGATGATGCAACAAAAATGTTAATTAGCCATATGTACGGTTAATAATTAAAAGGCATTTCAAAATAATGTATTTATAGCACTTGCTCATTTAGACTCAGATAAACATGTCCTTGGCATATTACTATTGCACAAAACGAAAAAAAAAAATAAAATAAAATAAAGAAACGTCGATTCGTTATCCAGTACACCGACAAGTTAAAGACGAGCACTATGGGACACGCGCATAAAGATTTTCGGTTACATCTCCGACAAGTTACTAATTGAGATTCAGCGACACGCATAATCGCCCCGAAATAACACGGATTCCAATCGACGGAGGAGGGCGCCATGAAAGGCGAAATACGGGCGGGACCATTCATCCCGACGGTTAAAATCACCGAATATTTCACTTTGCTGAGCCAGCTGAGCCTGCCACCGCCTGTCGCGGCACCCCGGCGATGGAAACGATGGAGGGATGAAGCGGACCTTCTCTCTACGACTCGCTCTCACACCCCTACGACACAGAGAGCGAGCGAGAGAGAGGGGCTCTAGAAACCTACGGTTTGCCACCCACATCCCTCTCGCTCTCTGTGTCTCTTCCTCTCCGCTCGCCCTCTTTCCTACGCTAGGCTGCAGATTTATGCGCCCCGCCTTGCAGCGCTGATATCCGAGAGCTCACGACCCGCTCCGTCCGTAATGAAAGAAATAAATTTACTCTTCTGGGGTGCCCCAGGGATTGGGACTCGCCGTTCGTGTGCGCCGCACACGGACGCGACTCTCCGCATTCTGACGACGTTAGCCGAGAGTGGGATCGCCAATTTAAGGATTTTTGTCACCAGATCCGGTGCCTTTGAGTCACCAGAGTTTTACTAACTCAAAGACGATGGTATATTTTACTTCACGACGTGTCTGTAATAACAAGCAAAAACGGACAAGAGAGCGGATGCGTTTGTGTATAAGCGAGACAAAGGAAAGAAAAAGAATTCCGACAAACAAAGGAAGTGACGTCTGGTAATAATTACACCGAAAAAGGATCGTGATTTATTGTAAGCATTGAATATTTCACTTGTCTCTCACATCTTTCATCTTATTTTGTAGACAGATTAGCCACGTCAAATTATAGACGTAATAGATTAATTTTGTTATTCACTCCAAGACAAACTTAATAATTGAGCAATCCATTATTTCGTAGGAAGGAAATGAACATATGTAAGTGTGTGTGTGTGTGTGTGTGTGTGTGTGTGTGTGTGTGTGTGTGTGTGTGTGTGTGTGTGTGTATGAAAGACGTTAACTTCCTAAGATGCATAATTAAGATATACAATGATAAGTAGATTACTCATAATCAGTATGACTATTGACAGTGATTAACAACATGATGGAATGATTGATAACGATATCATTTCGTGCCTGAATAAAATGCTATGGAATTGTTTAGTTTAACGATAAGAGAAAAGATGAGTGATAAATGAAAGAGTGTAATCAGAATTTTCTAAAGATTATCTGTAAGGAACAAAACAAAGTTTTCGAGGTTGATAAACACAGCCTCGATTCGTCGGAAATGATTATCTTAATTGTTTATAATGTTTATATAATTTTGTTAATATAATTGTGCTACGGTGTACGATAAAGTATGTAAAGGGTATCTTAAATTTATCTACGAAGCTTTACACGAATAATGGATTTGGACATGTAAGAAACTACGCCTCGTTGCTAGTGACAGATTGTGAAGTGCGTTTGATAAATTGTCTGTCAAGCATGACTGACGAGCGGAGATCGTAACAGGTCAGCGAAATCAGGCAGACTGATTTTTACATCTCTCAGCAAAAAGAAGAAGAAAAGAAACACGATATGAGAGTACAATCAAGTTAAATGTCACAATAATATTTGCAGTTAAACACATATATATTTATTGCGTATATTTTGAGAACAAAACAGGCGGGGGCTAAAATTGAAAAATCCGAGAAAAAAAATTGCGTATTTTGATAATCCAAACGTGAATATCAGTTCTGTGAAAAATACCGTGTGAAGTTTACATAAGAAGAGAACGGTAATCGTAAAACGCCGAAAAACTCAAACGGCACGTAAAGCGCAAACGAGGAAGGAATTGGATTAAACGAGAGAATAATATGGTAAAACGCACAACATATATAGAATAGAAAGGTTTAAATAATTCTACAAACATTGTTTTTATTAAAGCGGTATGGAAACTCAACGATATTTACAAAAGGTATTTACAATGCGGATAAGACGCGTATCGTATACCATGTTATTCTTCGCTTTTATTAGAATATTCTATTCGACGTGTAACGATCTGATGTTGGACGATACGATCCGATACGTTACCAGGTATACCCTGATCAAAATCATCCCAGTGCGATTACCGAATTTCGAAAAGAAAATGATAAAACAGATTCTCTAGATCAATTTTATTTTCGTTTTCTGCAACGGCATTCAGTATTTGCCTTACACAACTAACGATAATAAATTACAACATTGTGATTTATTACGGAGATATATCTCAGATACGTTCGTTAATAATATCCTTTTCTTATTTGTTCGTTTTCTCAAAAGAGTAGCGTAATATCACAGTTATATTGTGGACATAAAATTACACGCGACCGTCCGTACACGAATAGAACGGTTTTGTTGAAGTACTTAAAAATTTAGCTAGATACAGATCTGAAAATAATTTTGTTGGACTACTCAAATAATTACTTAGGACGTTCAAGCATGATGAGCAATGTTGCAATTTTAACATTCTAACAACCGTCTTGAGCGTTCTAATTATGTTGACGGTTATAATTATTTTAATAATCCAACAAAAAATTACCTTCAGATCTATATCTATATCTAGTTAAATTTATAGATACTTGAACAAAACCATTCTTAACGTGTACGATGCCGCGCGCTATCGAACGCATTTAGCACAAGAGGCTCGCGTTTGCGGAGCGTCGGGAAACATACAGTAGCACTTTGCAATTTTCGCAAACATATATACGTCCGTACGTCGCCGAATAACGAGACGTTACGTTGTACGTTATCTGTAAAAACGTGATGATGACGTACAACGGAGCGTCTCGTTGGAATCGCCAAAAAAACTCTAACAGCACGCGATTCGGAAGCGCAGTCGGGAATGCCTCGTAGTTGTTAAATCCCGCATATAGAGAGGCGAGGCTTTTGTGTCTGTCCGGCAATTGCGACAATATCAACTTACAGCTGGCATGTAATCCTTCCCCCTACATGGTAACCGGATTTTTAATAGAGATGCGTATCATAGAAGTCTGGTATCGTAGAAGTTCCGCGAGAGAATGGTCTCGCGATGCAACGTTAACACTTGTCGAGTTGTTTCATAAACTTTAATCATAATCTTCAATGTACACATATATTTATATTTATATATACATATATAGAATTCTTTTAAATAAATCTGTATTGTACACAGTGGCTATTTACACAACAGTTTTTAGACGGCAAGCTCGTCCATCAATTTGCACATTTTTCCAACTATACACTGCGAAAAGGAAAAAAGAGACGGAGAAACAGAGGGAGGAACGAGAAGAAGGTCCCTTCCGAAAAGATCCTACCATCTTTTCCCTCCCAATCCTCCCTCCCGCAGGATGTATCCATCTTAGGGATGTACAGCGGCGCCGATTCGCTGTCCGTAAACCGCGTACGGCGAGTAATACGGTCCTAAGGCGTTGAAAGCGGAGTACGGCGAGGCGGCGAGCGATGCCGGTAGCGGGCCCGTCGGCGGCTTGCCGTACGGATGATATCGCGCTCCGAGGGGGCTCAACGACGGCGCCGGATAGGTACCACCACTGGTGCGATGAAGGGTGGTCGACGGTGATAGCAACGGGTGCGGATGTGGATTACCGAGGAGCGCCGCCGCGGAAGCGGCGGCCGCGTGGTCGCCGCCGGTCAGGCTCGTGTGGCTACGTAGATGCTGGAGCAGCTCCTCCGACGTGGCGAATCGTTTGCCGCAGTACGACTCGCCGGCGATCCAGTTGCAGACGTAGGGCCGGCCACCGGCCGCCAGCGTGGACGGATAGGACAACGACGGCGGCGGCATCGGGCCCAGCGACGATAACGCCATCGCCAGTCCGTACTTCTGATGATCGCACTGCGTGCAACCGCTGGGACAGCTACCCGCGCTCATCATTATCTGCGCGCTGTGCATACTGTACTGGCAGCCGGTGCAAAAAGGATCCTTGCAGACCGGCACCAGGGCCTCGCCGCCGGCGGGAGTCTTGACGCGGGCGTAACTCAAGTACGGATTGCCGCCGGTCGGACCAGCCGACGGATAGCCGACGGACAACAGCGCCGCCGCGTGATGCGAGAAGGGCGATGCGCCCGCGAAGGGCGGCCTGAATGCCGGATTCTCGGCGAGGCCCGGCGGACAGCACAGTGGATTGCCTGTGAACCCTGGTAGACCTGGTTTGTAAGCGGCTAGATTCGTGTCCTTTGTGTGCGCCGCACCGGAAAGAATCTCCATTCCGGATCTAATAATTGGACTGGCGCCATTGTTGTTGTTATTGCTGCTGCTGCTATTGTTGTTGTTGCTGCTGCTACTGCTCCGTGGCGAACCATCGGTCTTCTCGCGGTCCGCCGGGGTCTTCCGATCGACCGACGGTGTGCCGCTGGTCGTCGTTGCCGTCGCTTGGCTGCTTGGTGACGCGGACTTTCGGCTCACCGGCGTGCGATTGCCGGATGATTTCTTGTCAGGATGCATGCTGTCACTCACACTGACACTATCCTGACCACTGACACTGTGTACACTGGCTTTGGACGTGGGTCTACCCTCGTCCGTGATCTTCTTCGTTACCACGTTGACTTCGTACGGCTTGAACGCCAACGACTTGCCGCCGTCCGTCGGACTGCCGCGAGTGTTGCGCTCCAATTTCGTGGCCGGCGGCGATTTCGCGTTCGTTGCGATGCTCATGCCCTTCGAGCTCTTTTCCAAAGGCGAAATCAGCGGTTTCGTAGGCGAATCCGCTCCGATTTGACTGCATGTCTGTGCCAACAGTGCCAGCGGACTCTTTTTCGCGTCCAACTGTACCTGTCCGACAAAAAAATCAAGTTATCCACCGTTTGTCATATTTATACAGAAAATGAAGCATGTACCGATTAAAGTTAGTGCGATAATTATTCTTCACTTCTGATCCCATCGGACCACAAATAGATGATTCTATTAACGGGGGAATAAATAAATAATGAGGAAAAAATACCGCGACTTTGAATTTTTATTTCTTCTTACATTAATCCCTATTTTCAACGTGGGAATCCTTTTCCCTTATTTAATTCTGTCTAATACTAAGAAAATAGAAAAGATGTCAAAAAACTTGAAGAGGGTATGATGCCAAAGAGTATTAATCGAGACCTTTCAACTGTTTCTTTACCTATTGTATCTTGATTTACGTACTATTCTATTTTCTTTGTACCGCACGTCAAGTTATAATAATAATAATAAATATTATTGTCGTGAGAATCTTTTTTCCTGACCGTACTTTTTCCACAAAAAAACCAACGGCATAGGAAGCTTCGAAAATTTAAAAAGAGAAAATATACTATTTTGTATATCAAAAAATACTAACCGAAGTTGGAAGCGGTGAAAGATAATCCGGTTGTAAATACTGATTGTGTCCAGTAGTCAGCATACTGCCTTCCTCGAGCACAACCATTTGGTTTCCCACTAATTAATCTCACTGCACACTTGAAATCAACAAATGGCTATTTACACAGACACGGTAGGTGCGTGGCGAAAAACAGCGAATCGCATCGGGTCTGACCGACGTGAAGGTGCAAACGAAAGCGATTCGCGGACACGGGAGACGTCGAGACTGCGCCTCCGTCGGGAATCGATCACCTCGCGCGGCGGCCACGTATCCTGGCGCAAGTGGGCGACGCGTACACCACGGAATCCAGGAAAATAATGACGGCTGCAACTCGAGCAGCTCCACTCTGTGCTTCGACTGCTCTGACGCGAATGCGATCCTCGCGCCGTCTGGCGGCGGCAACGAGAGACTCGCACGTCCCCCCACTCCCCTGCCCTCCTGACTACCCCTATCCCGTACGACCCGGGGTGTATAACCTGTCCTCTCCTGTCATCCCCACCATTCGCGCTCGGACGCACAGCGGAGGTAGGGGAGATGGCATTATGGTGGGAGAATTGCGGTGCTGCGTGGGGTGTGGGAAGGCATTCTAATTCAACACGCCACCCATGATGTTGGCCCGACGATGACAGCTCCCATCCCGGCTTTGATATTTCACCGCTTTTACAGCCGTCCATTCCCCTCCCCGCACGTCCGACCGACGAGGGCGTCCCCCCTCTCCTTCTTCCTCTTGCCTCTGCTTCTCCACTAGCCCCTTCTCCGTCACTCTGTCCCCTCCCCCCCTCTCTCTCTCTCTCTCTCCATGCCATGGTCGCTTCCCCTGCCACCCTCCCGTACTGGAGCTACCATAGCTGCCACGACACGGAACCGTCGTTCCTGCCACCACGGCAACCCGATATTTTATACCGTGAAACCTGTCTGTCTCTCCAGCCGGCCCCGCTTAATAAGCAGCTTTCAAAATAGAAATGTAATGGGCCGCCGGGGGTAGGGGAGAACGGGTCGGGTGATTGATTGCTCGCTCAGCGACTTACCGACTTGCTGCGGCCCCACGGGGTAACGAATGACAGCCACTTAAGCGCTGTTTGCCTACAGTTTTGTAAAAGCGTTTTAATTATCGCCCCGGCCCCGACCGCGGTGCGCACTGAGTCATCCGGTACTTAACGCCTCGTGGCTACCGATCTCTCGGTGTTTGCGTGCCATTCTTTATACCGTGGACCGCCGCGCCGATTCCCCTCAGATTCGTCGATATCGAATTATCATTGTCAATGTGGTGATGAATTGACTGATCTTTAACCGTAAAGTAGCGTTTTAAATATATATTTTTTTATACGAGACTTGTTACACAAATTTCTTCGTAAACTTTAGATTATCGAATCACTGGATCCTATAAATAGTATTCTGTATCTATTTTTAATACGTCTCTGATGAAAAAAATGTATATTTTCATGATATCTCATGATATTTTTAAAAACTCGTTGTATTTTATTTATTAAAGATATATTAAAGATTTCCGAAAAAATATCTTAAATTCTTTCAGATCTTATAAATTTATTCTGAAATTATAGAATGAGAAATAAAAAAAAAATTTTTAATATTTCCGAATTATATGAGGAATTCTGGAATAAATGTAAATAAATATAAACCTTTGCAGTACTTTTAAAAGTACTTTCCAATCCATATAAAATATCTGAAATATGTAAAAAGTTACAAAATTATACAAAAATTCTGAAAAATTTTGAAATTTACAGATTTTGACAAATTTAACAGCTCTGAAAAATTATATGAAGAATTCTGAGAAAAATTTTCACCAGGGTGTATCTGTTCAACACATAATTTAAAGCGAAATCACGATAGCGTATTATTTATCGATATGAATGATCCTTTTTTTTATATTTTATATCATTTCGACAAGCTCCGTTGCAATATTGTCGCGACACTCGGATATATTTGCGTAAAATAAAACGTGCAAAATACACATTCGACGAAATTCAACAGTGCACTCACGCATGTAACGCATTTATGCGCTCGCCAGGCACGCATCATACCCGTCCGCTTGACGAGCGATACAGCCATTAAAGAGCTTGACTATCAGACCTCGTTGGAACTCAAACGCTCCGCGGTTAGGCGATTACGGCCATTCCGTTAAGTACAGCTTAAGCAAGATAAAGCGATCGATGAAGTAACTATGTTACAAGGTAATTACGACGAATTATGACGATATCCACACGCCCGCTACGTAGACCGCATACCCGCGGTAAACAATAATTACCCCGGGGAGCACTTCGCCCAGGAATGCAACCGAACAGTATCTGAGAAATGCATATAGGTATGTCGACCGTAATTTAACACTAGAAGTCATTATAACCATTCTCTCGGTATCATTAACCATTATAATGTAAGCTGTGAACAGAAATCTGCGATCACCTCGATATTTGAGGTTTTACTTTCGAAAAATAATTTTCCCTGCAATTGCATTGCACTGTTGGCTTTCATAGAACTGCCTTTAACTTTTACTTTTGGAATCGTAAAAATAAAACTCGCCTCCATCTTGAAATAGAGTCTTTGGTTTATTTTTTCATTGCATTGAAAAAGTCTAATAGCTAATGTCAAATATATTTTATTTAATAATTAAATATTTAGAAAAATTATTTTTCATTATATTAATCGAACATTTAATTGAAATTGTTTCATTCAACATTAAATATTATCAAACACTTTCTTCAATGTATGATGTATTTGAAAAATCGATAGCAATGACAAATATTATTAAATAAAAAATGTCAAAAAATTTTTTAATAAATATATTTCGAACAAAATATTGCGTTTTGCAAGTATTTTATTCTCTAGACGTAAACTAGCTGCGCTTTCTATGCATTTTCTGTTTTTTAATATTTTTTTAATTATATCAATTACTTCAGAAGATTTTTGTCTCATTCAATATCGATCTCTTCGTCTTATTTAGCTTCTTAAAAAAAGAAAAAACCTATAAAGTCGACAAAGCATAGCTTCTGCGTGAACTGTCTGCTGTAGCGGCGCCGCTAATATCCTGAAGACGATTCTTTGACGTTTTGACACTGACGGATGAGTTTACGGCTAATATAGTTCTCTTTTATCTCCGCAACCGAGTCCCCTCAAGCCCCGCTACAAAGATTTAGAGTCGACGGCCGTCTTTCTCGATAACGGATTCAGTCTGATCAATGCCGTGTATTGCTATTATAAACAATGTTTGCCGAGTAAACTTCGACGTTAAGTACATCCGTAATGATTCGCAGTCGTGCTGAATATACGTTTCGCGTTGTGTTTCAGTGCTATTGTAAATTACGTTGACAGGATCTCTTTTTGCGATCGAATCTATTGTTATATGGCTACGCTTTATCAGTAACGGCAGTATATCACAGTTACGACTACTTGAAGCAAGGTTAATTGGCCTTACGCGAATAAAATATTTTTCCCTTCACAATATTTGGTACTCATAACTCAATGGTTAATGCAACGATGAATATTATTCGTAATATATGAAACAGATATATCATTCGAATTTTTGATAGCTAAACCATGTCGTTTTAGTTTTTTTAGTTTTGTGAGTGTGTATGTTTTGTAAGTGTATAATTTAAATATCAAACACTTAAAAAAAAAATTGTTGCAAATTTACATTTAATTAGTCGTGATTTATTTTCTGATATGTGCACATTTGTTCTTTATAAAACGTAAAAGATAAAAAGCTTCAAGGCTCTTCTTTTTCAAGGAGACTATCTCTTATAATTGTAAAAGAAAATATATTTCTATTTTTTGTTTCAAAACACACAATACAATGAAATCTTAGAAATATCTGACTCCAAGTTCAATATTTATTGACATCTGTTAGATTTGTGTTTAGAAAGTACATTTTCACTTTTATGAATTTCTTTTGTTGACAAGATAATAGCATTGTCAAATGAGAAAACAGAATTTTATTGAAAGATGAAGAATACAACAATACTATTGCAATAGCATTGTTAATAAAATAAGAACATAAATTTATTAAAAGATGAAGGACGTGGATAGGACAACGATAGACATAAAAAATAATGACATAAAGTGCATTATCTAATCGTAGATTAGATACAGTCAGTCCACTCAAAAATTGGATAGGCCTGCTCTATTATGTTTTCGAACAATACTCAAAGAAAAAATGTGATACAAAAAATAGCAGGTAATCAAAAACTTGTTAGTTTTACTATTTGTAAATCTATAATAAAGAAATTATTTTACCAAAATTATGTTGACAAATATTTCTCCATTAGTTTTTTGTCAATGAAGAAATGGAAGCCGGATTTATTTACGAGATCTTGAACAATAAAATAGAGAATTTGTGTATGAAAGAATTTTTTTGAACAATGTCAATGGATTTCTATGGTTTAACCCTTTTTAATCCTTTTGTAGACGGGAGCTTTGTCATAAAAAAAACATAGAAGTCATCAGGAGGCTGACTCAGTTTTGGCCTTTTAAAATGTAATAAATTTAAAAAATAACCTTATTACCGTGAAACTAAGCTTTAAAGGAAGTTCTTAATCACTGATAATGAGTTTGAATGTAATCTGGAAATGTCGAATTTTAAAAGAATAGTAATCTCCAATGCAGGAGGATCTAATGTCACAAAGTTCACAATCAGAGTTTGGAAGTCAGTTTGGAAATTAATACTAACTGTTTGCGTAGCACTGATGAGTTTCAAATAAAGTGAAATTGGAAACTATGTTTTATATATATATATATATATATATATATATATATATATATATATACTTCACAATTTAAAATTTCCTAAAATCACGTTTTATGATAATTAGATAATTAAAAAAATTTTGTTCACCATATTAGATCCGTTTTAAACTTATTTGTAATCTTAGATTCTAATACAGTATTATGAAATTATTATCCTATAAACTATATAAGTTTCATGAAAATCGAACGAGCAGTTTACAAAATAAAAGGAGATTTCAAATGGGATCACCCGTCCACGAAAAGTTAATTGAGTACATAGTACGGAGTAACATAGTAAGATTAATGGAGTTTTAGGAAACATTTTTGAATAATTCCTACAAAATAGCATCTACAATATTATTTCAAAACCTTAAATTTCCATTTTTTTCTATACTTTATATACCACACATATACTATATATATATATATATATATTTAGCTACTCAAAAAAATTAAAAATCTTTAAAATGAAATACAATATAATGAATTGTTCAAATAAACTCTTTTATTTAAAAAACGTAATAAATATCTTTATTGTAATAAAATATTTTTCTTTTCTAATTCTGAACTATTTTTTACATGTATGAAGACTTTAATAAAAGATATTAGAAATTATACAAAATGAAATAAAAATTTTAAATTGCAACAGAAGAGAAGACTAGGAAATAATATATAGATTATCATTAAAAGCTATAGAAATGATGAATTTATTTAGTTAGGTAGTTATATTCGATATGTATAGGTACTATAAAAGACATTCAGGTTATACATATTTCAAAATAACGGTTCTAAGCGAGAAACATGATTCTAATTTACGAAAAACAAAATTTTGAGTCTATAAAATATTACTTGATAGAAATATTTATCCGGGTATAAATAAAGTTTATCTCTTTTTAATTTCTTATTAATTTTTATATATACGCGCATACTTGCACTATCAAGGATACCTCAGTGACAAATATTGTACATCAATACTGTACTATAAAAAAAAATTACACGTATACTTATAACAATATACTTATAACATTATTTTATAAATGAATAAACTTGTTGGAAGTTATTATTAACGTCGCCCAAATTTTGAAAATCGTTCTGTTCTACGATGACGTTCTACGATAATTTCTGACAAATAGTAATTTCTGAATAAGTTTTTATAAAGCATTTATTTATATTTTCATACTCATATATATATATGAAATCGCTTTTTTTTCATAATACATCTCAATTCAAACTTGAGCCTCGAACGACTCCAGAATTTATGTAAGAGTGACTTTTCAGATCTCGGGATACATACAACCATTTATAAAACGTCAAGACAAAACTCAAGTACCACGACACAAATGATTTTCTATGTCATTTTGCAGAAAATACATTACAAGCGCAGGTACATGGAATAATATTATTCATTCTTTCCGTTTCCGCGAGTCCCACAAAAGTGGCTCAATCGTTTTTCCTTCCAAGACATTCAAGGTTATCACTGAGAACTACCTGAGAACAAATATGAATCTCGTTATTCGCCGATCCATTTCCGGTTGATTCGGCGCATTGAATTGTAACCATTTTAAATCGGCGGTACACCATCAAATGACTACAAAACCGACGACACCGACGACAATGATCCGTGCGCTCAAGTCCTTCAAGACCGTATTGTGGTCGTACGAATCCGTTGCGGGAACAATAGACATCGGGAGAGCTTCGGATAAAAGTGTAAAAATGCTGACAAGCGGATAATAAAGGAGGCAGTCAGTCACTTTGAGAGATGGCGCGGAACAAAGAGGGCGAGCGAAGGGAGAGACTATCCGACGTGAAGCAGGGGCACCGAGACCAGTGAGAGGGATGGGGGAGGGACGAGGGGAGGGGGGGTTGCTTGGTGAGCCATGAAAGGGAAAAAGATGGATGAACGCGAGCGCAGTTGGCGTGCACGAAGGAGAAACAGAATTTGCGGGGGATAATAAATCATAGCGGTCTTTCTTTCCTCGCGTCCGTCCTCTTCTCTTACCCTTCCCTCCACCCCCCTCCCTCTCTCTCTCTTTCTCTTCGCCTCTCCTAACTTCTTATACACCCAGCTCGACGCGCGCGCCACGGAATGACAGGGGTGTGCGCGCCACGCGGGGGGTTATATACGTATTGTCGAGAGGACGGATACAACCTATTTTGTGTGTATCAAGCTTCGCGGAAAAGCGCGGCGCACGCGTTTTGCGGTGTGGCACGCCGGGCTTTACCGCCGTGAAATCCGCGTGGTTTTCTCCGATGAGGATTTATCGCGTCGCGCGCACGCATTGCAGCGTCGCACGTTTCGATGATTATTGCATCGCGCTGCGTTACAACGCGCGTCAAATATTAATCCGTCGAAACGTAATTAGCTCGTTTATTTTTTGATCGCGCGCAACAAGCAAAACTCGCGCGCGCGTCATTCGTTTGATTCTGCAAAATTAAAACGCCTGCCCGTGCTCGAGCACGATAAATTCGAAACCTCATTTCTCGCGCGAGACTTGAAATTGACTGCGACCCAACGATGTCGAAAGAGCGACGGCGCGCGTGTCACGCATCTACGACGGCCACGGTACGGGCTCATAATTATTTCTGACAACCCGTTTCACTACGCCGATGATCAAAGAGGTCACGTTACCCGGCTTCCGACAGGCACATGCCGGTCGATGGATCGAACGGGAAAAGGGAAGTGGCGGATAAAAAAAAAAAAAAAAAAGAACCACGTGGAGAGAAAGGGAAAAAGGAAGAGAGAAGTGCACGCTCGGCAATAATAATAACAGGGAACGGAGACACGGGCAGAAATACGGAGCTGCCGGCGCGGCGCAGCACACCGGGGCAACTCGGCAAGGGCCTCGTTGCCTCATGTTTAAATCAGCGATAACGAGAAGCTTCGGTGACATATGTCACTGTCGCTGTCAGCCGGCTACACAATCAATATAGTTACCCGCCCGTCCGTCCATCCGTCCGCTCGTCCCACCCGCCCTCTCTCCTACCGTCGCCAGCTACGAGCTGCGCCTGCTTTTCAGCCTTCGCATGCATAGACCGTACACCGGTCCGATAATGTATTCGGTACGTGACTTCGTATTCGACAAATACAAGAGCGCGCAACGTGGTCCGCCGCGCCCGCCGCCGTCCAACGCCTTTCGCGAAATTCGTAATCGCAGACAGGCGAGAGACGACGACGGTGATATGTGCAAGAATCGTTTTCAACGTTCTTTACAATCTCATCCAATTTCACGCTATTATTTAGATCAGACGCCAGAACTTTTATCAAGCAAATTTTGCACTGAAAGAACGATCTTGCTGAAGTATCTAAAAATTTAATCAGATATTACAGAAAGTAATTTTGTTGGACTGTTAAAATAATTATGTAGGACGTTGCTAGAATGTCAAAACTTTTTGCAGCATTGCTTGATACTTGAATTTCTCACATAATTATTTTGATAGTTCAATAAAGTTAAAATAACTTTGAGCCAATATGTCCTACTCAAAGTTGCAATTTCTGAGTTCGATATTGAAAACTGATGATCGAAATACATTCAGATTCAAAATAGGAAACGTTTCTGGACATTAATAAAAAATATGAAACATTTTCAATATTAAATAAATTAAATAAATTTAAACTCTGGTGAAAATAAATCAAAACTTGTAAAATACTTATAAGTGCCAATACAAGCTAGTTATATGTAAAAATATTTTTATTTGATGTAACAATACTCATAAATATTTCAACCCTCGATTGAAATCTTCTGCAGTGTACATATCACTGATAGAATTAACGATTGACAATAATAAATAATGCATAAAGTCAAATTGTAAAGATATACTTTATACAAGAATTTAAAAAAAGTTATGTTTAATTCATGACAATGAAATTCACATGAATATGTAATCTCATATAAAAATTGATTGTGTAAAAGCATTTTCAATATTTACATGTGTGGGTGCAGTGAAGATTTAATTATCCATGTAACTACACGAAAAGAAAAATTTTCTCGAAGTATCTAAAAATTTAAATAAATCTGAAAAAAATCTTTCTTAAACTATCAAAATAATTATGTCAAAAAATTGAAGCACAATAAATAATGCTATAAAAAATATTGACATTTTACCAACCAGCTTGAGCATCACATTATTTTTATAATTCCACAAAAATTATCTTCAGATCTCTATTTAGCTAAATTTTTAGATACTTACTACTTCGGCACAAAAATCTTTTTTTTTTTTTTTTCATGTATCCCCAATTTATCTGTCAAGTTGCCCATTTCTATTATTGCTACACGTTTGTCACATTATGTGCACGATGTAGACGACTTGGCAGGAAATATTACGATAACGAGCGAAAAATCGCTTGATGTGTGCCAATCCTTGCACATGATGAGTTTGACATGTGTACGGCGTGACGTGTAAGATGTTACGTTCAAATCGGTGGCACGGTAAATTGATTTGATCCGGCGTTCGATACGCGCCTTTTGCCACGGATGGGAACCTCGCGTGCAACCGAACGGAGCGCAGAGCGGTAGTTGAAATTAACGTGGACATGTGTAAACAGCTTTGGATAATAAATATGATGCGTTCGACTGACTCGGATTACCACTTAATTTAGACGATGGACGAGGCGACAGTTTGTCAATCGTCTGCGAATCCCAGTTTGTCGTGCATACACGCAGGCCCAAATGGCTTTATCGCGCTGTCAATCAATAATAACGGCTTACTGATTAAACGACTTGCTTAATATTCACGCAACACAGGCGGGATGGTAATCCGAGCAAAAACCGAGCGCCGAGCTAAATGTCAATGTCTATCATGGGGAACACTTTTCGCCGACGTGTATATTGGTAAAAGAGAGAAATAATCTACGCGAGAGAAAACCGACAATTGTAAAATCAACATCTTAGAAGAACGTGAAAATATGAAACGGGATTGAAAGAAAACCTTAATAATCGTGTTTGCGAAGTAATTCGCGTATACTTTAAATACGAGAGAATTCTTTAGCTGCAACAAATTTTCAAAACTATATGAAAGTGAGATTTATTTACGCAAACTTACACGCTCGTTTCTCGCTGTGAAATTTATTAAGTATATATTTAGAATTGTTTTACGTGCAAATATAAACTCGTTTATCATGCATGAAGATCTAGCATTGTTACTCGATACTTGAATTGTTCTTTTATTAAAGTGACGCAATTAAAAAAATTAAATTTCCCAAAAAGAATAAAAATTATTTTTCTATTTGACACAAAATTATTGATTAATTAAATAATGTCGCCAAAAGAATATATTCTTAACGTGATTAAATATTATTTTTGTTCCAACCCTCAAAAATGTATTACACGTATTTTTTAACAAAATGAAAAAATTATGAAAAAATTACAGATCTTTCTACATTATATTTGAAAGTGATACAACAAATTTAGTGATAATTTAGAACCTGAATCAAAAATTATTTCAATAAAAAACAGGGATGTTTTTTAAAACAATTATTCAATGAGAACATTTTCATTTAAATTATAAAATTGCATTAAGCCTACTTTAGACAAAATATAATTCGCAATCGGAATATCAATTCTATTGATAATTTTAAGTGTCGTGTAACACAGAAAATATTTGAAGAAGTAAAATATACGTATGTAGAAAATATATATCCGTGAGCATTAAATATAAATATTAACCTTATTGAATTATTATAAGAAGAAATTAGACATTTTGAACTGTTTCATATATTTACAATATTCCTTTTTATACGGAACTATTTTATAGAGATATCCTTAAAAAAACCACGTTCTTTTTGAATGGTGACATTTTTGACAATTTTGATAAGATAATTAGTTACTGCATTTTTAATGATTGCATAACAGAGTTAACATTTATCTTATATTATATAATTGAGTTAACAGTATTATAATTCATTCATGATATACATCAATAAAATCACGTTTTTTCATCACTTTTAACATAAGAGAGCAACATATTTTATTTTCTTATCGCATTCGCGCTCAAGTAAGATCGTCGTAATTGATGAGATAGAATGTCGTTATAAATTTCATATTTTCTATCTGCTGATAAATCGTCTTCCCGAACATCAGTTACAACAAAAGTAATTATCTTTTTACAAATAACAATTGTTATCTTTGTCCGATGATATACGATAGACCATCGAGCATCAGGCATAAAGTTTTGTATGCGCGCTAAATTATTTTACCGTCAAAATAAATTACTTTTGCGATTAGTTTTACGATCCCAGTGTGTAAATACAACATGCAGAAGTAATTGTTCGAATTGAAAAAGAGCGCAAATAACACTTCTGTGACAAAACTGATGTAAATCGCAATAATATACGTAGATAATCGAGGACAATATATATCGCGAAATATTCATTAGCCATATATTCATATATATATACAATTTTGTTCAGTCTCAGAATCAATAAATCAGTTCTCACTGCATCATGTCTGTTGAAGGAAAACGGAGCTGACCTGAGGAAGTAACCCCCCCCCCTCCCCCCAGGTATTCACCGAAATTTACCGTAGGCAGTAGACGTTCCCCATACCATTCCCACTCGCCTCCTCTTCATCCCTCTCGGCGCATCACGCCCCCGACTCGGCCGTCGACTATACTCGAGAGATCATATTTTACGTTTTAATCTCTCCATTGTTCCAGGTATAACGGAGTTTAGAAGGAAAAATAATGCCTACTGCGGAACACACAAAGCTGTCGCCCATAAAACACCGATGTCGAGCCGAATGAACAGTGGTGCGCAAGCGCGCACGACCTGCATTTTTATGTACGCGACCGGATCCACACGTTTTTTTTCTTCAGAGAGAGAGAGAGAGAGAGAGAGAGAGAGGAGTCCTATATATGCCGGACGCGCGACATCGTGCGGTTTTGCCAGCAGCCTGTAATCGGCGATATCACGACAGCTCGAACCATCCCGAAATCGTGCTGGCGTTCGAAATCCCTTGTGCAAACCGCGTATACCTTTGTACAAATTCGCTGACATTTGTTTATGAACGCCGTGGCGATGCTGATTTATTCGAGCTACAACGTGCCGTGATCGTATCGTTCCATCATACGGCGATGATAAGTGTTCGCCCGTTCGGCGAGCGGACACTGCGGCAGATAATCTATCAATTGATAAACGAGCGGTCGAGAAAGCCGCCAGAACCTACTAAATTGAAATGTGCACGAAGGAGTAACGAGTTTACATCGAGATGTTAAAGCGAAAAACATTCGACGTGACGTTAAAAGAGACTTCCCGACCACAGGAACTCGTGTTTCCGTCCCTGAGAGTTCATGAAACGTCAGTTCACACATCTTCATGAGTACCCGGCGGACTCCTCCCGCTTAATAAAGCGTCACATCGCGGCTGCGCGTAATACTATGGCCATTAACATAACTTGGAGATCGTATAAGCTCGG
Organism: Acromyrmex echinatior; assembly: GCF_024713525.1. Lineage (NCBI taxonomy): Eukaryota > Metazoa > Arthropoda > Insecta > Hymenoptera > Formicidae > Acromyrmex > Acromyrmex echinatior. The sequence continues at coordinate 7,319,955 of NC_141859.1, read as the reverse complement.
GCGAAACATGCATCGTCTTGCATTTACGCCGAGTCGAGTCGAGTCGAATCGGGACGAGCGAACGTTTCTCCTTCCCCCGAAGCGTTATCCTCCGGAGATTCGATTTATGGAACACCCGTCCATAATCGGACATATCTCAAGTCCTCCCGAACGACGGCCATTCCGGATACGGTAATGGCACTGCCTTTGATAAATCAGCCCGCGTTAGGTGGCATTAAGGACCTCTCTGGACGGGGGGGACGACACGGCACCGTAGCCCGCAATCTCCTGATTTTATTTCCCGAAGGCCGGCGTTGGGTGCCCTCTACTTATCTGGCGCCTCGGCTCGTTACCGGGGGTTAGCATGAGAAGCGCTTTCCGTCGGGGGTTTCGCCTCTCTATGCCTAATTCTCCCTTCGTCTTGCGCGCCATAGGTCCTCTCACGCGGCACCGCACGTTCCCGACATGGCCGAAATTATCGAGGACGGCACCCTGCCATTACCGTTATGCCTCGACCCTATACGTGCTGAGACAACCATCGGGACCGCCAATTATTTCGGCCGAAATGACCCCCAAACGGCCGCGTAATGACAACGTCGAGGGAGGCGGGTAGCTCTCTCTAAAATCGTGTTATTAAAATAGGATGGTTGATGATACGTTTCGGATCGTAGTCCGCCTGCCTGGCAGTGCCATCAGCCTCGACAGTCATCAGCTCACGTTTACGTCAGCGACGTACGAAATTTTCGGAAGCGTGACGCGGACGAGCACGCACTCGTTTCCCGTTTAAATTAATTCTGTTTACAAATTTGATTTTATTGGATTGACCAATAATTTCCTCCTGTTTTTGATAGGTGGTTATAATATTGTATAATCAGGATTTCTATTCTGCGAACTGTCTGTATCCTAAGTTCTTTGACACTCATTATATTTATCGCTACATTCAAAACTTACCATCCGATTTGGATAAGTTATATATTCGACGAAATTTTTTCTTATGAATGATCATTTTATTCATCATTTTAATACTGAATTCTTGCAATTATTAATGAATTGATTATCTCATTTTATATTCTATATGATGTTTTGCTTCGATTTCGTCACATTTTGCTTCACATTATGCTTCATGATTTATGTAAATTTTATTAGTGACAATATTTTTATGTACCAAGACTCAAAACGAGAATCGAAATGTTTATGTCCTTGTTATATGAAAATAAATTTATGTATATATACGACCTTGTGTTGGCATTTACATTTTAGTACTTTATTATTATTTCATTTATGATCTAAAGTCTAAATCTAGTCATACTGAATAATGGCATGAATAAATGTTTATTCATATTTACTTATATTTATAGTAAACATTTTGTGAAAGATGACATTTCAATGCGTATTTTTAATTTTTTAACTCTCAAATGAAGCGAGCTGTTCGTCTAAAAAATGATCTTTTCGGAATAATTTTATCATAAAATTTTCATAACTTTCACAGCTAGTTATAATTAATTTTCAAATTATTATAAGCTTTTAGTTGAAACAAATAAATGCATGTATAATAATATATACAATTTTCAAAAGATATAATTTGTTTGCTTGGGACGAGCCATTCGTCCCTCTCACGAATATTATTTTATAACGACTTTAAAGGATTAATTTTTATTTACAATTTTAAAAATTAATATCGATTTAATAACATTTTAGTTATTTTGCAGAGTTATATAATAACAAGTTTATAACTAGAGTATAAATATAACAAGAACTATAATAATTCGTTATTATATTCGTTAATTATATATTAGGTGTTGGAATTAATTCGTAGCGTTTTACAAGTGATGGGAAGTACTTTCATTAATGTATTTTTTAATGCTCATGTGAAATAAATAACATTCTTTCATTAAAAACGCTACGAATTAATTCCAACACCTAATAGTTTAAAAAATATTTTATATTGATATATACATATAACAAATAAAAACATGTTATTATACAGAATTTTTTTAAGATTAACTTTTCAAGTTCGTCTACTTTCAATATTATAGAAATATTTGAGAAATTAGCATAGAATCTGTAGGTTAAAAATATTTTAAGATCGGTTAAATTATGAGCACTTGATGTTTTGAATATAAAGGACGAAAATAAGTTTTTCAGAGCAAATTATGTAATTTTATTTCCATAAAGAAATAAACGCTGTACAAATCAATAAAACAGCTTAAAGAAAAGAAATAACAATAAAAACATCAATAAATAAAACAGTTTAATATGTCGAAAATTTTTTTCCATATTCAAAACAACGCTCAAATCTTAATTCGATCCTAAGCAAACTTTTTCTAAATGTTAAATATCGTCGAAACGTCATCCTTTATAAAATATTTACTATAAATAAACATTTATATGAATAAACATTTATTAGTGACATCATTTGGTGTTAACCGCGGTATCTTCCAAAAAAACATGGAAATTATTGGTCAATCCAATAATTCGACGAGAAAGAATTCACTTCATTGTAACATGATCCTGAATAACGCGTGATTTCATGCGCCGTAAATCCTGCGACGAACACCATTGGCAAATTTTCATTAAATTGAGGATCGTTGATTTTAATTCGTTACCGATCGCGTTTAATTTAGGGCGGTCCGGCATGCCTGGCATCCATTTGGAAAGCAACGCGAAACGGTTAGGATCGACTGTCACCATCGGTTTTCATGTTCGGATGATTTCGCGGGTGCGGAGGGTCGACATATTGGCGGCCGGGAGTGCGGGAGACGACGTCTGGCATCGAATGAGAGACGGGCGTCGTGTTGAAAGCAGACGGCCGAGTGACGAGACGCCAGAACGACTTCTCTCGGTACCGGAGACGGGACGTCGTCTCCGATTACAACAGAGTCCTCCGAAATTCCGAGAGAAATCACGTCGCGGAAAGTACGCCGCACCGACCGACGTCACTCCCCGGTGTATAATGGCATTAGTATCATGCGACAAGGATATTTTCAATAGAGAACTATACCCGTATCTATCTCGATGCTCAACGGAAAGTAATTTATGTAATTAAAAACAGTTCGATTAGAAAAATTCCGTTGCAACGTTACGGCAAGATGATTGATTGGATAAAATACGTGAAATTAGTTGCTAAAATGTTGAAATTTTTTTCCTGTATTGTCATTAATGCTTAAGCGTTTTACATAAATTTTTGATGATCCATGAAAATTATTTGTTGTATATATTATCAGATCTGTATTTAGCTAAATTTTTAGATACTTCAGCAAAACCGTTCTTTTTGTGTAAATCGATTCATTTCTGTAATTAGTTTTAAAGTTAAACAATGTCTATATATATTAACATTTGCATTAATATTTGCATGTAGTAAATAATAAATTAAATTTTAATTAAATTTAATATAGTTTCTCGAGTTAAATTGTTTAATTCCATTGTCTTATTATTTTAGTTGAATTAACGATATATTGAATAGGAATAGTGACAATCTAATTGAAATAATTAAAAAAACTTAAATTGGATATAATTTAATATTATAATTTTACAGTGTATTAAAAAATATATACATATATAGTTGACCCCGAAAATAAATTATGATCGTTCTTTAACCATACATTTTTCTGATATATAATAGAGCTATAAATATAATTATTATTATAATTGCAGATTAAAGAATGGATACACAAAAAAATACAAAATCGACCTTAGAACGATTTTAAAATTATAGTCATTTTTTATCAATTAGGTCAATTATATATATATTTTTTTTTGTATACAGAACTATAAATATATAATTATTACATTATATTAACATTATATGGTACTAATAAAGTATAGCAAGGAAAAAGTACAAAATAAATAACTTATCACGTATTCATTCTTCAATTTGCGTTCACGAAAGGAAATTACGTGCGATTTCGCAAAGGGCAAGTCCGCTTCGGGACAGCGAAATTTACTCAGGGGCAATAAGCGGGACATCATTTTTATTATTTCACGTGGAGCAACATTGAATCACGGGAAAAAAAAGCGTGACGCTCGTGTTTTCACGTTTCTCTGCGACACATGTGCACATATAGATCATGCTTCCACCATTTCGCCGTGCGATCTCGCATCGTACGCGTCGCGGCTAACGAAATATTCTCGGCGAACAGACATTAACAGCTGTTTTTTTTTTTTGGAGGGAGGGAGGGGAGGGAGGGCGAGGGAGGAGCCCGTGGCGGTTGGAGGTTTTTTTTTACAGGACGCGGGCCTTTAAAGTCGGTGCGGCGCGCAACGCTGAAATTACCGTCGACGCGGCCGCAGGGGCCGAAGGGGAAAGGCAGACCGAGAGTGAGGCGGTAGGTTTTTGAAATATGACAAACGCACGTGCGTTGTCCATGGGTAAATTTTGTTTATACGGTGAGTTGTGCGCGAATATTCCCGGCGCGTCGACACAACGCCGGCCTTTGATGAGGAGAGACGAGCCGTGCAAGAGAGACGCCCACCGCCGCCGCCGCCGTAATATACGTGCGTATGCGCGCGATGCAAGACGCAATTGCGCGTAGAACGTATAGAACAAGCGTATCCAAATCGCGACACGTGTACGCGACCGTACATGACGTACGATCGACCTGGCAATAACGGCGCAGTGTCATCGAAAGCTTGCGACTTTAATGAGAAGTTGGCACTGCTCGAGGCTTCTCGGTTATCCAGCTGCTAGCTTAAATTCGCGCGAATTGCATGTTTTTTGTACAAAGTTGAAATCTTTTCTCTCTCTCTCTCTCTCTCTCTCTCTCTTTGACATTTTGAATTTAATTTATATCCATGAGATAGCAGCGAAAGAATTTAAGAGTGATATTGCACACGTAGCATAGATAACCCACGGTGGAGCAAAAGTGCGCGTGTATCAAAGATAAAACAATAGTTATACGCGACAGTGCCAATGTGACGGAAGGAGCAATGTATGTAATATGTATGCAACATGTTCCAACACGGAACATAGAGTCGTGAGCGACGTACGTTTGAGGGAGCCGACCGAGAGAGTTCCACCCCATTGCAAATCCCGAGAATTACGTCCGGCGAAGCGTAAAACGGCGCTGGTACTCCGTGAGACCCCCGCGTAATTTGCTCGTCCAGGACCGCGTGTAAAAGCGGATTCCGCGCGGTGACATCGCCGTTCCGCGGCGACGCGGAACGCGTTCTCGCGTTCTCTGATGTACGGCACCTGGCGTATGACAGCAGTGATTCATCAGCTACCGAAAAGCCAACGAATCTCTCTGTCTCCGTAGACCGTCTTCACTGACGCACGCTTGGAAACTATCCACGTTGCTTTCGTTTATACTCGAACAGAAAATACATATACATGTATCTCATAATAATTTGAATCGCTATTCAGACTCAACCTCAAATATATTGTATATTCGGCGAGTGCAAAAAGTATTCATACAAGGATAATATTTTTTAAATAAAACTTTATTTTTAAAAAGTATAAAGCATATCCAGCAAGAAATTAGTCGTCACATTGATGATGAAGTAGATATGATTTCGACATCAATTCAACGATGATTCGACGTTTAATTGATAATTATTTCTTGGTGGGTAATTAGTAATTCATTTATAAAGAATAAAATAGACTATATTTCTCAAAATTATTGTATCAGAAAAATATATAATAGCTAAATAAAATATATTATCTTAAAAATAAGCGAAAATTAAAAATAGTATTGTACAATATTATTTGGACGCACAAAAAGTATTCATATAGTCAAGAAAAAAAAATCTAAAAATCAGGAACATACTCGAAGATTATTATTACTAGATTATTTATATTAGAATAGAACGTATTTATTGTATAAAATTGCTAATTAATGTTTATTTTATTTTTTACAAATAAGACTTTTTATAAAAAGACATTCTTGTAATATTTTTTGCACTCACTGTGTGTGTATATATATATATATATATATCATGTAATAAATCATAAATTCATAACACATAAAGCAACAAATTTTGATTAATTTCATGTTTCTCAAAAAGTAAGTAGATGTTTCTTGTAAGATTTTTACACTGAAAAAAATATACTTTTAAAAAAATCCATCATCCTTCAATTTTAAGAAATTCCGCTTTGAAATAAATAATAACGCATATAGTATGTGTAATGTCTGTGTAATGTACAGTTATAAGAAATGTAACTATTTTTTTATAATACAATATATAAAAATAAATATGATGAAGCTCCTTTCATTGTTTGTGTACAGGTTAAATGATATGTTAGAATAATAAGATTTATAGATTTATAGAATAATATTTCATTTAAAAAAATATACTTTGATTTACAAAATTTCTGTTTTTCTTTGAATGATAATTTTTATGTATTTTTATTCCGTAAAATAAAAGAAAAAAATTGCAAATTATTCAAATTTATAGTTTTTTTTTTTAATAAAGTCCTTGAATTTTCAAATCTGTGAACGAATTTTTTGAACCTTTCATTTTTTTCAGCAGTTAAAAAATATATGAAAATTATCATTCACGTATTGAGAAACAGAAACCTTATTAAACATAATAATTAGAAATAATCCTGGTAAAAAAATAAGAATTTATTATATTTTTAATTTATGAAAAATTCTGAAAAAAAAATTACTTTAAGATATAAACTTTCTCTCAGTTTTCACTTCTAAAAAATATTTCAATTTATATAAAAAAAATGTAAGAAGTTAAAAAGAGAAAGTTATAAAATTATATAGAAAATCTAAAAAATTCTGAAAAATTATTACGAAGAGTTCTAAGAAAAAATGTTATTAATTATCTATCGAAAAATTATAATTATTTAAAATTATTGTGAGAGAGTTCATTCAATTCACGACAATTACTACATATTTAATTTGAAAGACTATATCGAAATGTTCAAATTAAACATGTAGTAATAATTCTAAAAATATAATTCTGGTCGTATCCAATTGTGTGATGGTTAAGTAAACCATTCATCTCTTCCTGCATTAGTGTAACGATTAGATAAGGGCGCGAACGTCTATCCTGTGTGCGTGTATCTGTGTTGTGTTTGTATCGGAACAATCTCTGGCTTACTATAATTTGTAAGCCTTCAGCCATCGCAGGATAAGAAAGATACATCTCTCCTCTGCCTTGTAATTACAGGTTTCCATTTAAACGGCCGCGCCACGGGTTAGAACGCCCATTTGTCTTTAACTGGCGTCTAACAGACCACGTGTACAAGTATATCGGAGAGGTTTCCACACGCGGAGCTGAGATAAATTCCGCGCGTCGCAACTTTCTACATCGCGCGTACGGTAAACACACCTACGAAGCAACTTAGCGTGCAGCTGCGATGCATTGCTCGTCGATAAAAAGATTTCGTCGCGCTTTTTGTCGTAATCGTAAATTTACGTATGATGATAAATCGCCAGACGCGAAGAGACGTAACGTAAATCACGGTCGATAGTCTTACGAGTTTATTTTACCTCGTCGTCGTCGTCATCGTCTATCGACGATTTCTTTCTCTTTCGCTACATTTTAAGCCTGTCTTCTTTAAAAGGCAATGCTTCTCTCTCTTATTCTCATAGTCGCAGGCAATGAAAGGGCTATCGTTTAACACGGAGAAAGAGCCGCATTTCAATTCGACCGAGATGGTATGAGAGAGCGGAAGCGCGTCCGTCATAATAACTAGCAATCATCATCATTCACTTCACAAACGGGAAAGTCAAGGAACCAGACTTCCTCCCGTTTGTCTGTTGTGAGAGAGCTTGAAAGTAACGCGTGTTTATCACGACACCTACACCTCACCCAACACGCCACCTACTACGTCGGCAACGAATGTTGCTGGCCGGGGCGATTCTTATCTCGAGTTCTCTCTTCTCGACTCTCTTTCTCTTTCGCCGCTTCTCCACCTTGTCCTATCTTTCATCGCGAAGGGACAGTAACTTGCACCAACGAGTTTTTCACTTTTTAGCTCATGATCAACGTTACTGCTATCCACGATTATTTACTCGCGCTTACCGTCTGATTAATACGATACATTAGTCTTTTAACTTCCCAGTTGGATGCTCCACTTTGTTTTTCTTCGTGGTGGTTTTCGAAGGTGGTTCTTGTTGCTTACGAAGCAGCAAGTGGAATTCAAGTCTGACATTTGGCATAAATTCGCGAAGACGTGGCAAATTTAACGCGTAGCAGCATCAACAGGCTCGTAAAATACGAATTGAGCATGCGGCCTTTAAATGAGCAAGAAACGCGACAGATAAACGAAGAGAGAACGGAGAAAAGGAGGGAACGTGAAAAGGACGAGGAAAAGGAGAGAGAAAGCGAGGAGAGTGACAGGGGAACGTAGTGAGAATGACACACTCGTTTCCATTTGAGCAATTTCAGGGCGACACAAGGCTGAGACGACGCGAGACGAGACGAGACGAGACGAACCGAGCCACACCGAGCCGTACCACGGTTGTCTTGCCGTCATGGGGAAGAAAGCCGACGAAACGCCAGGAACAAAAGAGATGAGACAGGGCCTGTGGGGTGCGCGAGCTGTCACCTGCATTGTATGTCGCCGGCATGTCTCTCTCTCTCTCTCTCTCTCTCCTCCCTCGTTCCATGTGCGTCATCCGCACCGCCGCCGCCACCGCCACCACCGCCACCACCACCACCATCACTACCGCCGCCGCCGCCACCGCAGCTTCTCGGCTATTCTCGTCTCCTTCTCGCCGCCTGCTTCCATCCTCCTTCAACATCTCGTCCTTGCTCGGGAGATTCGATGCTCTCTCCACGGGAACGAGGAGAGAAGAACGGGTAAGGAAGGTGGGGGGAGAGGGTACAATAGCCGTCGGCGTCGGTGTGCGCCGTGCCATGCTGCAGCACGCCTAATCACCCTCGGGCGGGCGTCTGCTATTGAGATGTTTAATTAACTCCATTGTGATCTCCTCTTTCGGGCTGCGACACGCCGCAATGGACCGATTATCGTTGGACCCGAGGACAAGGGTTCACCGGTTGAATCCTGGAAATTTTTGCGGCGCGTTGTTCGGTTAAATCTAATGGGCAGCACAGTCGGTTGTCGACGAGAGTGGGCGAGATGGCGAAAAAAAAAAAAATAGTACACGCATAATCTAGAGCTCTAGATATTAACAAGTGTAGCGTAATCCTTTTATCTGCAAACTACGGTGCTGACAACCGCGTTTTTCTATTGGCTTCCTTTTTTCACCACCATTTAGACCTAATTGGTTTATCATCCAATAAATGCTCAGTGATTCTTTAATATGATTGGTATCTAATAGTAGGATTTATAATGTATTAGAGCGAATCATCGTGGAGTGGGAGATGAGATGTCCCAATTCCTAGACAACGATACTCTGAAAGATTGTACTGTTTTCTTTCGTCAGGTTTACCGAAGTAAGACACGGAAATCATGATAATATTATCATGGCCTTATTTGTCACTTATAAGTATGTTTAATAAAGTATATTTATTCTTAATTATCAAATATTAGGTAGTTTTTGCAATAACGTGGATCCAGATAGTAAATGCTAAAGTCATGTTATCCTTTTCTTAATTAAGTGTTTTAAAAAAGATAATCTGATCTTAGCATTCACCGTATCTAGATTCACGTTATCGCAAAAACTCCGTAATGTCATGATAACATTCTATGATAACATTATGACTTAATAATGATTTTGTATTCTATCTAAAGATTCGCTGATTGGCTAATGTATCATAAGTAGAAAAGAATCAAAAAGACAAGTACTTGTTTGCCTTCCTTTTTTCCAGCTGTAGTTTTTCTTGTATAATTTAGTATACGGGAAAGGCACGCTTCACAGTATATTTTAAAGTTCACTGATTTCTAACGTAGATTAGATTAAAGATGGCAGATGTTTGCGCTATTCTTGTATTCTTATATACTTACTTTTTTATTGTTTGCACTATTCTTTAATATCCAGATCTTTACGTATAATCGGACAGAACTAGAAAATAAATAGTAGTTGGGGATTATATTAAACGGCTTTTATAGTTTTTGGGATATTATTTATTCACTTTCTTCTTCGATTATTATAAAATTTCATCTCGCCATAACATCATGTTGATGCTAACTTGAAGAATATTCGGAATATGTTAAACCACATTCCTGTGGAAATATCAAATAGAGACGACTAATGCAGGACTATCTGCAATGTCGCCAACAAGCGCATGATGAGGATAACTCCATGTGTGACTTGCCACCTTTTTCTGATGGTTAACTAAACTATAGCCTTCAGAACGTAATCCTACAAAGACGATGGCTCGCGATACTGTAAAACTGGTTAAACCGGCTGACTTTTAAATTGGTAAACATTCGACACGACCGGATACGGTTTGCGAACAATTGGTACCGCAGCCTGTTGCTTGTAAACAACATTGTGCACGACAGGTTGGCTCTTGTAAATATTTGCTATCGGCTGCTTCTTGAAAATCGTCGGTATTATCAATTGTTGCTGTTGAACGTTCTGTACCAGAGGCTCCTGTCTGTAGACAGTTGGGACGACGAACTTCTTATAGACATCCGCAGACGGTTTGTTGTAAGCCACGTTAACTGGTTCTTTTCTAGCTATTGGTGTAACCAGTTCCTTCTTGTAAACAGTTGGTACAATTGGAGCTTGATTGAAAGTGTTTGCGTTGACATTAGAGCGGGCCGATACGTCGTCATGAGAGACGCCAAATTCCCACTTGACGCCATTCTTGAAAGAAGATGGTACTTGAAATACTTGTCCAGCGCTCAACGCGAAGAGGACGGTCAAAACGGCGATATGCTTCATTTGGTCAGAAGTTTCGATGGCGTATAATGCTGAGAAAACGATACGAACGAGAAAAAGTTAGCGACTGTTCTGTCGACCTACGGCATCAGCGTTGCGTTTAAATAGTATCCGAAGGAACACACCTATCGTTGAGGACCACTTTTTTCGATTCAGTCAGTTGTAAAAGAAAAACGACTAGAACTATTCTATTCGTTTCGTTTCATATTTTATACCAGTTTATTTAACTCTCGCAGAAATTTACAGACGATCGATAGAGTAAACAGAACGATATGCTTGCAGTGGCGTAGAATTACTATCTACTCGAATTATGAAATGTATTTTTGGCAACGATTTCTCATAATATCGCCTTCAGACCGGAGATTATGAAATATCAAAGAGATCGTCTCTCTTTCTCTCTCTCCCCCCCCCCTCTCTCACTTGTCACACAAACCGCAATTAAACCCCGATATGATACGCGTTCTTTCATTTTGCCAGCTAACGACGTTACGTTAAATGTCACTCATTAATGAATGTCACGTGCACGGATGGCAAGAACGTCCGATGAATCGCGCAGTCAAATCACCGCGAAATATTCCGTCTGTATATTTCTCGTAACAGCGCCATTGGACGCGAGCGGGATAGCGTGTTGTAAATTTCGCACAGACGGTCTTGTCGCGCTAACCCATTCGGCCACGATCCAACAACGACCGGCGGGCTGCCGGTCCGGTATATTTTAAGAGCCGATGGTCGGTAGACGTATTATTTCGTGCATTTCGAATGCACGACCGAACGCTCCGTGCGGGCGCATCGAAAATCGGATACTGGTTCCCAGTCGGACCGGCGCGGGCGGGTAGTTTAGATACGAATGATCATTTTGTATTCGGAGCCCGGAATGCACTTTCGATGCCCGGCCATGTTTACTTTCGCATCCGCTTTATCTATATTCGCGTGTTTAGGTGCGTCGAACGGCCGCCCTGATCCGTCCTTCGGTCCCGTACGAAACTCGCAAGATCTGTATGTGACACTTATGTTTTCAATCGTATCCCGTTGAAAAAGAAAAATGAACTAAAAATGTTAAATAAGTTTTTCTCATCTGTGACACGTCGACGCCAGACAATAAAAGATGTATGGTAATTTATTATTAAACTGAATTCTCAATATTTAAACTTACAATGTCAGTTTTTATGTTTGTATAAGTTTCATATGCAAATATACATAAATATCATAAAAACGTTTGTATGAAATCGTATACAACGCAGTTGAGCGAATTATTGAGCGACCAACTGGACAATGAAGAATCGACGCTCGATTTCACAATCCCGTTGATAGAAAAGTGACAGTCAGCATTTTTAAAATAATGAAAATCAATCTTCAAAACTAATATCTTTTTAAAAATCATGCATTTGTACCTCTCTCAATTTACTTAGAAGACAGAAGTGATACTTGTCCTCTGATCAATAATTGTATATAAAAAAGATATCTTTTTAATTAGATACCGTGAAGGAATGTAGATTATATTGAATACGAAGTTACAGAAAAATCCTATTTAGAGTATTATTTTTATTTAAAAAAATAAGTGCATTTTAATTGATTTTATTTATAGAAATATGTCTTATTCAGGTTATGACGTTATTCTGTGATCTGTCTACTTGAAAAATAAAATTTGAATTGAGACTGTTTTCAAATTTCAAATTTAAAAATATGACATTTTTTTCAAGCACTAGTAAATTGCTTTTTAAATATGACATACTCAAAGTTTCGTCATATCTCATATCTCTGATAAAGGATGAAACTTTCACTATACTATTGCAGGATTTGAATTTTGAAAATCCATGATAGTTTTAAAGAATATACATTATAATTAAATCGGTTAATCAGAAACTCAACAAATAAAAAAATTTAACTTTTGGAAAATCGAAAGAACCGTTCTAGTTTTTACAACTGTACTGCTAAAAATAACTACTAAAAATAATTAAAAATATGTAAAAAAAAATTGCTTCTTTATCTTTTAAATTCTAGTTTTTACAACTGTATTACTAAAAATAACTAAAAATATGTAAAAAAAATTGCTTCTTTATCTCTTAAGTAGGATATCACTTTTAAAACTTTCCAAAAAAGAAGCTAATTTTTAAAATACTTTTAGTGTTTCTAAAGTAACAAACATTTTCGCGTACATGTAACATAGAAATCTTTAATTAAGCAATTCTGTAAATATAATAATAGACTTCTAATTAATTTAAATAAAGATATTTAACTTTATTATTGAAAAACATACATAATTTGTAAAAAAAACAGCAAATTCGTAATACTAAATTCCAATATGCTAAATGATTTATTAAATGTATTTTTACAAAGTGTAATGTAAGGAAAATATAAATCATTATAAATCACTGTTCACTGTTTTTTATACGAATGACAGTTTTATAGATCTAATATCTAGAAAATGAATGTTTGATTAATATGGTTTTTTGATAAATATGGTTTTTGAAAAAAATTCTCTCTGTTCTGATTCTACATCCCCTAATGTCTCAATTTCGATAAAAATTAACTTATAGAATTTGTGAAATGATCGATTCATTTGAAAGTATAACATGAAAGAAAATGAAATTATACTCACTATTACAAGTTGTTCTACTTCAGAAAGTTTTAAATGCTGTATTGAAAAGCTGCTTTAGAAGTGTCACTTTTCTATCAACACGGCGAATTATCGACTAAATGCATCCTGCTATCGACAGATCTTTGCGAAGCAGTTCGAAGGTAATCGACAATTCTATTCCGAAAAAAGATATTTGTTTACACGTGGCTAAAACGCCACTCTTATCGCAATCTCGAGTGCCGTTGATGTAGATTCGAGCAGCGTGACGATCGTCTATTTGTAATCATTTATACGACGACGTTCGAATTAGAAAAACCTCTTAACTTAAGCATACTGCCGTATGTCTGAATACGTAATTACGACGTGACGGAGTTATTAATTGCACCGAGAGGTGAACAGTAAAAAAAAAAAGAGGGAGAAGGAAAAACGGATTCAGAATCAGAGATAATCGCACGGTCCATCGTATTTTTTTCTCGACTTATCTGCGGTGCTTATCAATGATCGATTTGATAAATGTCAATACGCGTGATAAAATATGGATGTAAGCAGCCTTGCGAACGTTTGGCCTCAAGTTATGAAAGCCTATTTGCATCTAGTAAGTCGACACTTACGAGAACACATATGGAACTAGAAATATTTCTTTTTTTTTTTTTTTTAAATAAATAAATAGCATTTGAATCAGAGATAATGAATTATACACAAGTATGAAATATGTTCAGCCGCTAATGTCGAAAATATGTTACGAACAATACAACGATGTACCTCAGAGTTCCCTTTTCCTTTCTCTCTTGATCATTGCGACATTCGCATGATATGCGAAACGCACGCGTTTGATAAATGTTTTTCCGCGGATATAAAATGTAAACATAAGTAGGCTCATTAATAAGTGGTGCCTTGTGCGTGAAATTGTGCAATAACATCGGTTGAAAACTTCATAATACGACTTCATGTTAAATTTTACATTTATTTATGATCTTCCAACCCTGCTATCTATCTCCCTCTTAATAAATCCTCGAAAAATTTGACGTTCATATCTTTTAAACTTTAAACGCAATCAAAAAATGAATTGAGAAACAAGGCTATAGAATAAATGATTCCATAAACTTATCTTGTCAAGTTCTTTCATTTAAAAGATATTGAATTAGTCGCGACTTTATTAAAATAGCAATAATAATAACAACAACGACAACTGTAAGAATATAAAAAAAAACTTTATAATAATAACAAAAACATAAGAAGCTTAATAATAATAAGCCTAATAATAATAACTTTATTAAACGTGATAAGCGCTTTATAATTTGAATAAATTTACGATAAAAAATAATGCACACTTGAGATATGTTGACATATGAAAATAATACGACATACAAAATAATACGTAGAAGAACATGTTATTTATGTACTGGGATAATATATTGGCGAAACGATAGTAGAGAGTGTGTGCGTGCGTATATGTGTGTAAAAAAAAAACGCATGTAACATAAAAGTTATAGGCAATAATATTAATATTGCATATAAGCGCAAGATCTGAGATATTAATCATTATTATTTACTAGCTACTCGTCACTTATATTCAATTTTCAAACGATATGCCATTACTCCGCGGCGTCTGGCCTTCATCTATGCGTCCTCTCTCTTTCCTCCAGCAATATTGTTCCCAGTAATGTTCGCATATTGCGATACGTAGCGAGCGTAACTGTCGGTATTTTGCGATCGTTAAGCGAGTAAATGTATACGTTACGTATATGAGCCCCTTCTCCGCGAATATACGAAGCATCCAGCTGTCTCGTAAAAAGTCAAACGTATTACGCGTCCGCGCCACGACTCCGGCCACGTTGACATTTTGTGTATAAGCACGCAATATAATTAGCGGCCATAACCATAAATAAGATAATTTGCATGTATTTTGTATAATAAAGCTATTTTACGCCGAGGCACGAATCTCGTGCTTTATGGTCGCCAATGTTAAAGAGTATGCGTGTACATGTGCAGGTGCATGCGTGTGTGGTGAAAAAAATATCCTCTCTCTTACCAGATATACCGCCGGCTGCGGCTTTGGTTGCGGCTGTGGCGAGGTGGAATCGAGAACGCCGCTCTGCGTTTTCGGTTCGCCACCGACTCTCCGCGCCTTTGAGATTTATAAACTACGATTAGCTGGAAACAATTTCTCGTGCGCTTTCAAGAGTCGATTTCTTTCGTATTCGCCGAACGCCCACTGGCTGTAATGTTTATTCGAAACGGTTGGTTATAGACGATTTTTATTAAATGTATCTTTCCAATTGCCGCATGTCCGCCAAAAAATACGTTTAACAGTCTATAAGGAACTATCCTCCATATTCAGCGTAACCGCTCACTTAGTGGCTAAGTAGCAGTCGGACGTGATTGATTCTTACCTTCGAATTCAACACGTTAAAGTACTACTTGATCGCAAAGTGAACGATTGCGTTACTGAATGCATTTATTATTTAGAATATTTAGACAATTATGATCTTGCGTTATCACTGATGAATATGCGATGATCATTTCTCACGCGAAAAGAACAATTTTGCTGAAATGTCGAAAAATTTAGATAAATACAAATAATTTTATTATAAACTATTAAAATAATTATATAGAAAACTCAAGTATGATGGGCAATGCTCAAAAAGTATTCACATAATAATCAGTTCGAGCGACGTAATTATTTTAGTTCAATAAAACTTGCATCTTTAGCCTAAATCTTTAGACACTTAAAAATTTAGCTAGATATAGATCTGAAAAATTAATTTTATTAAACCATCAGATTAATTAGAAACTCAAGCATGATAAGTAATATTTTTGAAATTCTACGAACCAGCTTGGAGTTTCTCCACAATTATTTTCATTCTAATAAAATAAAATTATTAGGTGTTGGAATTAATTCGTAGCGTTTTTAAATGAAAGAATGTTATTTATTTCACATGAGCATTAAAAAATACATTAATGAAAGTACTTCCCATCACTTGTAAAACGCTACGAATTAATTCCAACATCTAATATTTTCAGATCTACGTATATTTAGAAATTTAAATTTTTAGATAACATCACAGCAAAAGCATTTCTTCCGTGTAATACATCTTCGAAACCGTACTCCAAGAAAGTTGAAGGTAATAAAGCCGGAAGGCATATAAATCGTAAGTAATCGCTTTCGTGACGCGTCAACACAACGCGATGATAGAACAACGGTCATTTATATAACTAAGATGTAACTCGAATATAACATTAGCATAACGAATCTTACGAGCCGGGAGGAAAAAAAAAAAGAACTTGAGACATCACCCATACAAACGGCTCCATTTGAACGTCTTAGCGGTATCCGATCTCATCGCCGCGGCGGTTGCAGTAGACGACCGGCTACGTGAGAATAACTGTAATGCATCGTATGACCGAAGATACATAAATTTTCGTTGCACGGTGGAGTTAGTACGTATAGCTACGCCACTGCGGGACAAGAGAGCCAACCATTCGAGCAGTCAGACTGGCTTCGGTGTGCGGCCAGGAACAGTTCCTCGCCTAGCATACAAATGAAGAGTATAAACATGTCGTCATTATCTGCCGGATTTATAACATGGATACACCCAAGCTTGACGCACAGGTGGCTCAACAGTGGTTGCCATTTCAAATCCTCGACCTGTTCCTCGCGCGTCGACGCTACTGTCAGAGTATCGCGCGAAGGGTTTTAAAATAAATTAATTAATAACCTGATAACATATAACGATTTAATATATCTACTTTTCAGAAAGATGCTGCTTTCCTCTCAAACGCTCACCACGAGAAATCGTAAAGACAGTCCGTCCGAAGATATTTTACAAGCGATCTGTCTCGAGGATATTATTAATATCGCGCATATATATATATATATATGTGCGTGTGTGTGACTTTATATGTAATACAAGAAGATAAATATTTTTATATGTGCGCTCAAAATGTTAGATTTAATAATATCGTTTGTTTGTGTGTGTGTGTATACATCCTGATAATTGTTTGCTGGTTTTAATAGTAAATTTAACACGGAATAAATTCTATGTCGAAAAAGTAAACGCCATAAAATCTTAGACTCGATAAATTTTGCGAAATAAAAGAGGAATGTGCAAAGCGCGCGAGGAAAACGATATATAATACTGCCATATTGATCGCACGGTGAAGTGCCTGAAAACTGAAATACATCTACGCTCAAGAGGGATATTGCGTAATTTGCAGTGCGGGCTCGCGGTGATAAAAAAAGTGGCACTTGATATTTGCAATTGAAATCGACAACATCGACAAAATGGAAGCCGCGGTAACTATTTGCCGGGGCTTGTTGAAACGGAGAGCCGGCGGGCGTGCAAAATTTTTAATGTAATTTACTTTCGCGCCATGACGTAAGCATCCTACTGGTATCGACATTTCCACGAGTGGGCGAAAGAGAAATTTGTGTGAGTGTCGAATGCAGTATTATATGGCCGTGGCAATTTACTGCACGCCGTTACATACTATTTACCGCACAATTTACTACGCGCGTTACAGCGCAGCGTTACAAGAAAGGCAACATATGTACGTCGTTATATTTTCTCGGCTAATAATTTACGCGCATCCACGGAAACTCGATTTAAACACTTATTTCGGTCCCGCACACACGTCCCGCGACTCTACCCAAGATAATTTATAGAAATATTAATGAATCGTGCAGGCTCGCAGAGATGAAAAAGGATCTCACGTCGTGCTTTAAGTTACGTTAAAATTTTTATCTTCCCTCGGCATCTTCCAATTATCCAACGTACGTCTTTCTCGTTTCCTTTTGTTTGTGTGTTCGTAATAAATAAATAAACGCGTAACCTCAAAATTATTGATTGCGTTCAGCAGAAAAGGCAATTTTACAGCTATCGTAAGATTCTTTAATATGACTGATTTATACATTTAGATCTAATGAGGAACTAAAGGCGAGATCAATCATATTCAAGAATTTTACAATAGTTGCAAAGCTGCTTTCTGTGCTAAACGCAATCATTAGTCACTTACAGCAGAATATTATTTTACCACTTGTGGAAGTTTTTTTCACTGAGATAAGACTATTTCTTTGGATATAAAAGCATACTCCAATCAGCGCGAAAAAAAAATTTTCAATAGCTGCAAGACAAACGCGGCCATTGGCTGCGTTCAACAAAAAAGCAGCTTTGCACTATTATAAAATTCTTTAATATAATTGACTCTTGCCTTTAGTTTCTCGAATCTAATGTATCTTTGAATCACTACCAATCGTATCGAAGAATCTTATAATTGTAAAGCTGCTTTTCCTGCTAACCGCAACCATTCGTCCATTCCTCAATCTCGCGACGTCCGCTGTTGGGATTGCCGGACGTAACCGTAACTCGAAATGCCAGGACAGCACCGGCTGCTGCATCTGACGCACGAAGGTAAAGCAGTAATTAGCCGAACGACGTCTCCATCAGCACTCGGTCCGATACGTGTTGCTTCATTAGGAGATAATGAGGCGCTCGAATTAATAATTTCCTGTAAAGATCCATAATTATTGACGCGATGGAGTGGGTGAAATGCGGGGGGGATGGTAGGGTAATGATCCGAATGTTAATTAGGGCCGTAATAAATAAGCGCTTTAGAAGCGCTATCGTATTCGCTTCATGATCGTCTTAATGTCGATGATGTTTATCGAGATTCGCATGAATGATGATCATATGCGTGTCATTAAAACTCATTGAATTCTATATTGATAACTGATATAGCATAGAGCACTCTAGCAATATTTTCAAAAGTTTGCAGGAGCATTGCTATAATATTGCAATGTTACTGCAATATTAAAAGTCTTTACAAAATACTAGTCATTTTCAAATAAGTAATTAATTACTGAAAAACAGTAATTAAGTACTTATTTGAAATACATACTAAAAGTACTCTAAAAGAAAAACACTTTTAATATTTAATATTTAAAATTAATATTATAATTAATTACCGTTTTTGTGCTATATATACGATAGTAAATACGATAGTACAATTGTTTTCATTATTACTTGATAAGAATTATTATAATGATGAGAAAATCGCGATTGAAATTCCAAATAAGCTACGAAAGCGATAAGGGCGAGCTTTGTTTGAATATAAAAACAGATTAAAGAATCTCGCGCACCGAAATGACGAACGTTAAACACACACATCAAAATCTCATAACCATTAACGTTAACGCAAGGGAACTGCAGCCCCTTTTATCGGTCTCCGCCGTAACGAAAATTCGAAATAGCTTGGGATTCCCGACGTGACCGTTCGTCGCGCGTGTTTGCCGTGGCATTATGGAAAAAAAGAGGGGAAAGAGAGGGGTAGAAAAAATGGGAGAGGAAAAATAAGAGTCAGCCCGCGGAAGCCTTCCTCCGCAGATTTTTCGTGACAAGATAAGCCACGTCCTGTTTACTCTGGACTGCCGTGGCGTACGAAGATGCTCGTTAAGCCTTTTAGTGCCGGCGTATCGCGCGAGCGCCCACAAAGTCGTATATCACCCGGGGGTACCTCGGTTTGCACCGGTACCTTAACACCGCTGCACGGAAACGCGCTCGCATATAGGAGACAACGAGTCTGCACACTGATAGATCTCTCACAACCCTCATCCTTCATCGGGTGCATTTAAAATATATCGCATCTCTCGTGCGCACGTATATGGATGTTGAAAGAGAAATCTTGCTAAACGTTTCCAAATTATACTGCGCATTCAGCGAAGTTGCACAGACCGGTGCTGTATCAATCACAATGATACATATATATATATATATATAAAACTAGTTTATATAATTATATGTAAACTCTAGTAAATTTTATAGTATAATTATAAAATTTATAATTATAGAATATTTACAAAATTATAATATTTATAATACGATTATAATATGTTCTCTACATAGAGAAAATGTTATATTAAGTAGTAACAGTTTAATTAAAAAAAAATTTGTTAATTTAATAACAATATTAGTGAAATAAATTCATTATATTCTTTCTTTAATAAAATGTTAAAATTTTATTTGAATGGACAAGATTATTTCTAATTAGACTGCTGTTAATATAATTTTTCCCATGTAATCTCTTAAACATTTCATATACATGACATATAAACATGACATATAAAAACCTGCATGAGATTCATGTAAATTTTTTTATTTTATAAAATAGAAAAATTTAGTGTTCGTCGCAAGCTTAACATCAAGTTTCTATTTCGAAAATATCATGGAATAGATTACAGAGAAAGATTGTGGATTCTATGCTGAAAATTATTGGAACCATCGTAAAAATTGTGAGTCGGCCCAAACATATTTTCTAGATAAATATCTATAGCGCGTTAAAATGGATCAGTTTAACGGGCTCCATTATAAATGAAGATTTCGCGATGAACACTGTATGAACGAATCGTCATTAACGCGAGGGAAAAGAGCGTACAGGATAGAAGCGTACGGAAATACGAGTCTGCACTCTTCGAACCGCAAGATTCAGGATCTGATATATCCAGTCGAGGTAAGGTACGAAGCAATAACTGGTCATGTCGCCCAGTAATTCAGTAGCCAATTAGTTAGACGGCGGCGGGAGAGTTGGCGAAGATGTCTATCTGGTCTCGTACGAGGCGGGTGCGCCATCAGTGCTGTTGCAGCTTCCTGTATTTCACCTACACCAGCGAATGCGACCGTCTCTCCATTTACTCGTACAGGCGCATTCCGTATGTAGAAACGTCAGTCGAGTACAGGAACATCGCGGTATCCTGGTGAGAGGCCCTCACGAAAGGCACGCGTGTTACCTGTTGGAAACCGATTCAACAACGATCCACTCATCCCTAACCGATCTATCGGTCATGGCCGAACGCAGATCTGTCGTTTCCTTAAGTAAGATCGAGCTGATATGTCTCCAGCGCGGCGCTCGTTAAGCTCATCGATTTACAATGACAGGTTTTTACGACCCGAGAGGTGGTTTGGCTCATTAAAAATTTTCAATAACAAACTCTGCATCAAACTTAAAGAGTCTTCGTGTTTTTCCGTTACGGAGAGAGCGCTTTATACCGAATTGAAATTGATTTTCTATCACACGTCGGCTTTTGAACTTTCCCGCTACCGGGCAGTAGAGACGTCGTCTCGCGCGAGGCTAGTAATAAGTTACCCGCCAGTACAGACCGATGCGAACGCGACGGTTTTCCCGAATTTAAGAACGTGGATTTCAATTAGCCGAGCGACTCTCGAGGAGGCCGCGGCACCCGATAAAATAACGAGGAGCCAAGCCCTCACACGAGCAGGTCCGAGAGAAGTAAACCCACACTTTCTTGACTCCGGGTGAATTATGCTCTCCCCGGACCATAACTTACCCACACGGAGTTAATGCGTGCTTGTGCAATCCCGCCTGCCACGGTCCAGCCTACCTGGGCTAATGAGTAGGTGTTTGTTGGACATTCTGACACGTTTTACGACTCACCAGATTACTTCTCCCCCTGCATCGATAGATAGAACCGACGGCTGCGGGCAGGCGGCAGCCGTTGGCTGTTGCCAGCACCACGAACAAAGATTGGAATAGGACAGTTGATTTACTACGGACAGCCGGCGCGATTTCATTCGAGGGATACGCCTGGTATCGCCTCGTTCGTTACTCTCGCAGCCTCGTCGATCTTCCGAACGATTTAACTCTGGCCAAGTCGCCCAACGAACCGACGAAAAAATATTCGTCTATAGAAGAAAACCAACAATCGTTTTTCAATCGAACTACTTACGTAGAAAGAAAATATATTATCTACGAGTGTTTTTGTTTATATTATTAAAAATCTATAGTATATGTCAGAGATGGGACTTGTAATCAATCCTATTACCAACTTTAAAAATTGATATATATATATATATATACGTACAGTACATACATACCAATTACGTAGAAAATATTTTGTATTTGTGATGATACACTGGTTCTTCTAAAAATTTTATGTTAAATTTTTAATATATTCGTATGATAATATATTTAACATAATTAATGCGCGATTGTGTCAAATATATAAGTTTACAACATTTCTTGATTTTAAAATAATACAATTTACGAGCGAGTGAATGGAATTACATAACGTATTTTGAAACGAAAATTTTAAGAAATAAAATATATTAATTTAATACATTATAAGTATAATCTTTGCAGAAATGTATTAAATTAACATATTTAAATATTAATTTTACTGAAGAAATACGCTTTCGAATTGATTACAAATCATGTCAGCAATATATTTCGTGCTAACTTTACAATAGTGTTTTTATTTTCTAACATATTCACCTTATGTTAAATTAACATACAATTAAGGTGAATTCACCGTTAAGACACGTGAAATATGTTACATAAATTTTCCAACCGTGTACGTACACATATATATATATATATATATATATATATATATATATATATATATATACACATTAAACCGATAAGATAAAGTAGCGCGTTGAGCGAGAGATGAGATTCTGTGAAGCGAGGAAAACTGATCCCGCTTTAATCGAAAGAATTCTTACGTGATCGATAATCGGAGTGCCTTAGTCAGACGGAGTAGCCATCGACCGTTATCGTCGTCGTCAACAGAGATTAGAATAGCGCACTTGATTTACTACGGACAGGTAACGCGCTTTCATACCGGAGGATACAAGCGTCTCGCTCGTTACTCTTTGGGCCTTGTCGAATGGAATCGGCTCGACGATCTGCTGAAGGATTAAAAATTACGATTGATGCTGATTTACTGCCGCGTTACCTCGTACCTCGCGACTCGCGATTCGCGAAAATCCCTCGTATATATCCCCGCTCCGACAATGCCGTCGCATTGATCTTCCTTTATGCGTACTCCGATGCAACGGCTCGCAAAGCGATGCATCTTATTTATCCGCGACGTATTTCGTCAGGTCACGAAATGTGCGGCTTCTACTAACTTTTCTGGCAACATTACACGGAAACACACTCTTCAGGATCGAATCAATTAGGGAACCATCGTATCTTATCTTTAAAAAAAAAAAGAGTCTGGACGATTGTAAAACGCAGTGAGTTAAACCAATGTTTTTCAACACACGTTACGTTAAATAATGACTCGAATTTTTGTAAAAATAATCATTAAATATTTTAGCGCTCAACGTAAATCTTTTATTAGAAACCGTCGCTAACACGACATTCAGAAATAAAAAGTAAAGTTCTTTCTTTTAAAACTTTTATTTTTTATTTTGTCGTTTTAAAAATAATTTTATTGCAATATCGCATTGGTTAAAACGATACGATTTATACAGAGGTATTGTTTAATAAATTTGCACAATTTTTAAAACATTTCTTACTTTTTACTCTCTTTTTATTTCTAAATATTTTTCGCTTTTTTTACTTTCTCTAAAATTTTTATTATACATTTTATTATCCTTTGCGACACCCTGGTTGAAAACTCTGCGCTAAATGCTTATAGAATGATCTTATTTATTGATCGTACATGTATTAATCTTTTAGTCTTGTAGTAGCAATTTGAAGAGATCTTTATTATGGGATTTCGTGTTCCTCTTTTCTTCTCAGGTAATATTTTATTTCGAGAGGCATATAGGAACAGATAACCGCCGCGGATAGCACAATAAATTCCGTACGACATCAATTTCGGCAAAATTGTAAACATGTCCGGTCTGGACTAAAAGGTCGCAATCGCCTTTATGGTGCGCTATCTGATTTTCGGAACTCATCTAAATAATTCTAAATAGACCCCTTCGCAGCGTTTCTTTTTAGTGTTTTTCTTCTTATCGAGATGCTTGCGGCGGTTCGCCGAAGGTAGGTAGACGCGTTAACGTTGGATGCGCTATTTCGGTTCGCGCCGTATCCGCTCGTAAAAGTCGCCCAAGGCGTGGGCATCCATCCTAATTAACAACCATGGAACCAGGTACGGGACCATCTGATACCACGGCGGGAGTATAATCCGCTCGTTACCAACACGAAGCCCACACGGACAAACACTCTTTACCATCGTAAAGCGCCTCTTTGGCTCCTCTTCCAGTTTGGACACGATAGCCATGGCGCCTTTGGACGATAACACAAGAGAAAGATCCAAAATATTCGCCATCTTAGCACTCTCTTTTCTCTTAATTGTATACACATTGTAAATATACCTACACATACCTATACTGACAAAAATCTGATACACTGAGAAACATTTCTGGTTAAAAATGAACGAATCAGAAGATTCCGATCATATCAATCAGAATTCTGATTATCTCAACTAGAAATTGCAATAAATTCAACCAGAAAATTTTGATTCGTCTATTTTCAACCAGAATCCTACTTAACGCAATCAGACTCTTTTTTCCGGAGTAATAATAATCAAGCTTAAGGTCTGTTCGTTTGAAATCTCCAAAAAATTTTGCTAAAACGAGACGAATATATACTTACATATATTTGAATGTTGAAAAGAGAGAAAACGAAGAATGTAAAAATGCAAGCAACATGAATAGACCTCTAGATAATAATTACTAAAGCTTTGATGAAATTTCTATTTAAAAAAAAATGTTCAGTTAATATAACTAAAACCAACTAAACGCTAATTTTATTTTTATAAATGTTATCTTACCTTTCTATTACCAAACAATTATTATTATTATTATTATTATGTTTAATAATATTTACTAAAAATTACAATTTGCTAAATAAAATACATTTGGTAGCCATTAGCAGACTTCTTCTCATATATTCCTCTACAACTGTATGACAATAATTTATAGTCTTGTATCTAAAAATATATGTACGGCATAACAGATTTTTTCCCACATATTTTAGTACTAGAATATTCGAAAAATCTGATACGCTCCGCTACGAGTATAAATGTAAATATAAAACCCATTTAACAACGATCTTGGTAACAAGCGCATTGGATAATTGATGTAGAATGTAGTTTTTATATTTTTACGGCGCGACGTCTCAGTTATTTTATAATGCGATGCGCATTCTCATACGTTCTCACACGTAACGCGTGAGGACGCGTAGGAAACACTGACATTATCGTGAATGAATAGCGGTATAAGTTTCAAGTAATTATGCAGCGCTTTTCTCACGTTTCGATGTTATCGCATTCGTTACTGCCACAGATTGCAGAACGGATGACTTTTAATACGTTACTGAATAGGCAATTCTATAAAGCGTCACGTGTAAATCAATGACAAACGAAACACACGTGCGTTCTCCTATTATATGTGGAGGCGGGCGGGCGGAAACGAGGAGAAGGTATCACCTATGTGCTACCTACGCAGTTAGACTAACCACATTGTAATAAATGTAATAAAAATTCCACTGGCACGTTATTCTGCAGTCTTGAGTTTACTCGAACGATTCGATGGAAGTGACGTGAAGGCACAATGTTGCCAAGATCGTTTTTCTCGACTCGATTTACCGCTCGTCACCAGTCACGATACGCATACCGGTGCGGATTAACACGAATAACGCCGTAACTTCTCTTTCAACGCGATCGACGGTATCTCTAATAAATAGCGACTCGACAGTTGTCACAGCAGTATAGTGAAAAGTATAAATTGTGTGTCGATGTCACGACTAACGATCCTCTAAAGACATTCTGCTCGTAATATATCGATTCAAATATTTCTCGTTGGTACTAAGTCAGCGTATCTGCCATTGCGCATTACACTGTTCCTCGGCCAAATTGATGTAGAAATCTAGATTAATGTAGTGACGCGGTATGAACAATAATTGCTGCTAAAAGGCAGTAATTGAGCCAAGATGACAGGTTACTAAATTTTACTGGTTGTAATAATCAATACTACTCTGAAAAAATTTTACTAAATATTTATTTGCTATAAGAATTATTAATTTGTGGTTTAAATATAATTTTTTTTTTATAAATTATATTTATATTTATTGTAATGTTTAGTTAGCACTATTGAAAAACATATATATATATTAAGATTTAGTAAATTTTTTCTCAATATAGATGATAATTCCTAACGCTATCATTGCACCTTATATTTCTCGTTGACGTTAATAAGACAGGGTATCTATCATTGCGCATTACGCTGTTCTTCGTCGCTTTCCAAATTGATTGTAGAAATCTGGATTAACGTAACGCGCCACGACACGAACATCCGATATTGAAAAGCAAATCGCGACTCGGGCTTAAATGATCAAAAACAAGGTGGAAACAGCGCGTCACGTCGATCCACTCTCTTATAAATTACGCCAGCACGATGTCCCGACGATCTCGATTTACTTGATCGAGCGTATACCGAAATAAAGTGAAACACGGCGGCGAGCGCGGCTAAGGCGGTTATAAACAAAGATACAAACTACCGTGGCTCGCGGGACCGCGGCTCCACGCATGGCTGCCGGCGATAGAAGCAGCCAGTTCCGCTTTATGATCCCATAAATATCTCAATAGGATCTTAAATTACCCCACTACCCGAAGAGTCTGCGACTCCCTCAACCGCTGGCTGCTGTTCCGCCGCTCTGCCGTTGGCTGCTGCTGGCTCTGGATATACATTTACCCGGCCGAGTTTTCGGTGGAGACGTTACTGTTATTTATGGGCTCGTTTATCAAGGTGGCACCCCTTTCCCCTATCGTTGCTTCGATGCAGACTATCCGCCACTGCGAAGCCAATCCCGAGATATATCGCTTCGATACCAATCCGGGCTCTCTCTCTCTCTCTCCCTCCCTCTCCCTCTCTCTCTCTCTCTCCCTCTTGCATCTTTCTCTCTATCTCTCTCTCGGTGCCGTTCTTGAAAAAGAAAAAGAGAGAAATGAGGAGGTCCCGAGGAGGCAGTGAGCTTCGTCTTCCAGATCCCTTCTTTCAACTTTTCGCCTGGAGGCACACCCCAAAACTTCCTTCGGTGATAAATGTTCGTGAAGAATCGCACCCGCGCGATAGCGGCAATTAGTGGTGCCTCGTTTGTCTCCTTGTCTGCCCTCGAGGTTGATGAGCCTGCGGTTCCGGCTTGACGCTTCGAGTCCATTGCGAAACAATGAAACTGTTGAATTTAGGTCTGCGCGACGTGAAATAGCTCGCCGCAAAATAACAGTGTCAAATATTGAGAAACATAAAGGTTTTTTTTTTTTTTTTTTTTTTAATTTAATTTAAACACATCAGTCATTCTATTTAAATCAATTGTGTAATGTTGCAAGTTCTAACGCGAACATATCAATGTCAGCTGAAATTAGTCGGATATAACGACAGTAACGGCTCGTGACATAAAGTACGCGATCGGGTTTCCGGAAAAGCATATACAAATTGGTCGACGTCGTCTTGAGAATATCCCGGGAGTGAACATTCGGTCCTACAGGACCGCTATAGCATACCCGATCGTGTGCCATATCCGCATTAACCTTTCATAGTGTTCATGTAGCGCCGAAAAAGGATCGTAGTTTTAGGTTTCCTTGTCGGAAGACAAATAGCAGCAGTCGACAGGGAGCGCAGCCCACTTTGTCCCCGACAGCGTGGCGAATAAACGCCCGATCACTTTACGAGGTAGACGGGGTAAGAGTTGAAGCGGATAGAGCGCGAAAGAGAAGCAGACGGGACGAGGGAGCAGGAAGGAGAAACCCGCCCCTTCTCAATTCGTACGTAGCCACCTACACCCCCGAGGCCAACAATCCATTCTAACCCCGCCAACACGATCCAACTCCCGATCCGTAGGAGAGAGAGAGAGAGAGAGAGAGAGAGAGAGAGAGAGGGGGGGGGGAGGGTGGGAGGATAGTAGTAGGAGGACTTCGGGAGAGAATCCCTCTCGGTCCTCTCAGCCGGGCAAAACCACGGCGTTGATGTGAAAGCTGATAACACCAGGTCTCACCACTCCACCTGATTAATTTCCGTTTCTTCCGCGACGCGATTTATGGTTATTAGCGTTTCGCTAGTTTCGCGCTGCTGTACTTTGCTATCTACGAGATAATCGTTACGCGAGCGTGTGAAATCCAACAGAGAGAGATTTTCGTAAACAATCAAAGTCTGAATATATAGTGACAAGCGAGAAGCGATCTCTCTTTCACGAGAAACAAGCTTCCGTAAATAATCCTCAAGAAACTCTACCTCTTTTCGTTAATGTCGTAATATTTGGCGTTCGTTCAAAGCAGCTACGCTTACCGCTGATATACAAGATTTTATATATACGTCAGTCGTTTGCACGTGGGAATTTAGAAGAGCAGCCTGTATACGTGTGCGACATGTACGGAGCGAATCCGAGGTGGTACGGTGGCGTATATATCGTCAGATGGCGACGATGACGAGTCAGAACCTCAAAGCGCGCAGGTCCGTCTCTAACATAAACTGTCCTACAGAGGAATAATGGAACGGCAGCGGAGGAAAGAGCCGGAGAGAGGCGAGCGTTGCCAGCGGCTGGCAGACAAAGATAAATAAACGAAGGAAACGGTGTTCGCGCACAAAGGGAAGCAATATCCCTGTCTTTAACCCGTTGCTCGGGACTCCGCCGGCTCGTAGAGCTGGACGGAGAGCTAATAGCGACCGTGGTAAACAAGCCGCTTCTGCCACGGAAACATCGCGGCCTTCGCCGCAGACTTTCCTCTTAATCCACGCCGATCCCTCGCTCTCTTTCTCTCTCTTTCTCTTTCTCTTTGCTCTTCCGCCCTTCACAGAGTTTCCGCCATCGTACTCTATCTTCCGCTTACTTCCATTCAAGTCCTTCCACTCGCCCTCTATGTACCTTCACCACAACCCCAGCCATCACCCCTTACTTCTTCCACGACCATTTCCGTTTCCCTCGTCTTCTCGCGTCTCCATTCGTTCTCTCTCGCTCACGGAGATGTCTAGTTTACTTCTTGAGCTTCTTCTCCGCGACGAAACCACGCAATTCGCCCGGATGCTTTATTGCTCGCCACGCTTGCTCCGCCGGAAAGTTATCCCAACCCGTCGGAGCTTCGGACGCGCGCACTCTTTTTCAGACAAACAAATCTACACGATGATCCCATCGCATATATTATCGCATTTATATATTATATATAATATGTGTGTGTATTAGCGTTCGTTATCCATTGCTTCTTCCCATCCGTCGCTGTCGGTGACGTTAATAAAACGATAAACCAAATATCCCACTCGCCCTAGCGCAAGCATTCCGTCATCAATAACAGAGCGTCCAGAAAACCTTAATGTTTTACAATTTTACACACCTAGTTAAGTATGTATCGAAGCAAGCTGCCTGAGAGGCCGCAACGTGAAACACAGCGAGATGATATAAAGGCACAAGTAAAACATGTCTTTGTAGAATTATGCACACTCATTAGCACGTAATAAATATGCTAACGCGTTTTATACTATCTGACGCTAGTCATTTTTCTTCGTTCAACGCTTAATGTATGCAGACTCATTATTGATGGCTGCTGCCTTGCAACATGCCGCAGAATAGTCGTTTTGAAAAGTCGTTGCAGAGAATCATAGTGTAGCAATACAATAAGATAAATATTTTTTTAAGCGAGAAAGCAATTCTGGAGTCAATAAATAATGATTACCAACGTTATTTATATAGGTGTAAACACGAGGCGTATAAATAAAGAGATAAGTTTAAATCATGAAAAACATATTTTTCTTAATTTTGCGATATTACATAATAAAAAATATTTTATCTCTATGTTGAAATCAGTCCTTGTTGAAAGTTTTATATTTAACTTTTAACATATCCGAATTTTAATTTATTTGAATAATTAATAATAAATTGATACTTAATATTTATTAAAATAACACAACTTATGAATAAATGAACAAATCAGAAAAAATAATATAATTTTAAAATATACATTCTAAGATAAAAGAGAATTGTATATGTTAATTTAACATATAAATATGAATTTTACTGAAGAAATACGTTTTTACGTTTATTTCAAAATTGTGTCAAAGTACCACATTTTTTATCTTAACTTTTACATAATGTTTATTATGTTACTTTCTAGCGTATACATCTTGTGTTAAATTAACGCAAGAAATTTAAATGAACATGTGAAATATGTTAAATTTAATATAAATTTTCCAACTGTTGGAAACTCGCAAGCAATAACTTGCTCTTCGCTGGTCCCGATGTTCCTCTTATCTCATCATATCAGAACTCGAAAAACTCTCGTATTTTAAAGAGTATCGAACTCTTATCCCTCACGTAATCAAACGTGAGCGCGAAGACGAAGGAAAGCAATCTCTCAAGAAAGTCTGAAAGTCTACGCCGTGTCCGAGTATTCAGACATTATCGTGATTGAGCGTGCCAACAGTAGGGTTCGCCGGGTTGGAGGGCGAGAACTGAGTGATTTAGTGGGGTGGCTACTCGACGACTGACCGAGATAACCTGCCTGTCCACGGAACAACCCCATTTGTCCAATGTCTTCCGCTACAAAACTGCTCCGATGCCCTCCGGGCTCGCGTCCTTTTGAATAATGATAGCGCTTTGTCAACTAACAGCCTGCCGATAGTACGTTAGACACGTATGAAAGAGAGTATGTACGTCGAGTAAAATTTCACGTTCTTGCAAAACGTCGTCGCATTTTATCAGTAAGGAAAAACAGAATTATTTGCAAATCGTAAATTTTTTAACTATCTTCATTATGTGATTTCAAATAATATTATATTATTTCTGATACCCGTATCAGAGATTAGAGTTTGAGTTTGATCAATTAAAGCAAAGTTTATTAAACTTGATAGTTTCCTTTCTTCTAATAGATTAATTTCCATATTTAGTCTGATACAGACATAAATCTAAGCTTCTAGATGCTAATTATTATTGTACAATATTATTGACGCCTCCTTTAAACAATTCAAAAGACAGTCTGAAGATTCAATATAGTTTCCAGACGATTAATTATTATGTAATATCAAATATGATAAATAATGTCCAATTATGTTAAGCGTCTAGGTGTCGCTTAAGGTACTATGCGATTCTCTTAATATTTTGTACACGTTGCAAAATATTAAGTAACTACATCGGCATGTTACCCGACCCGCAACACTCTGCCGCGTGAATTCTGAACCGAATCCATTTACGTCGATCGACTTGACGCCACCGTGCATCTTTATTCTATTCTTTACGCTACCTGTGGTATCGATGACACCGGCTCTTCCATAAGATTCCGGTTACATAGCCTACCTTGATCTCTCGTACATCTAGGAAAGAAGCACGTCTGCTCTTTTTTTCCCTTTGTTTTCGCCCCGATAGATTTATTGCTATTGACTCATATCTTCTCAGAGAGCTACCTACTTTGTCCCTACCCGAATAGAGACATGTATACTGTCAATATATAAAGATATGGAAGAATACAAGCTTATACGAGGGGAGACGGCGATAAAACATAATTCACTACTCCTTACCGGTTGCCACTTTTCAAGCATACACTGTTTATTAATGTTATTGCATATCATTTTAGTTTTAATACTCAGTTTACGATCGTAACGAGACACGCTTCGACGTGCGATCGAAATGTAAAAATATTACTTCCTCTCCCCTATTCCGCGATATAAATATTAAAGTTTATTAGATTTGAAATGCACCTCGAATGCGAAGAGAAGAGAAATGCGGATTACGTTCAGTGTGTTCGGTCAAAGTCGAAGAGAACGAAAGCCAGGATCGGATGAGTGGAGATCCCGGCTGCGCGAGAAGAAGCAAAATGGATCGAAAGAAAGAGATTGTAGAAGAGGCAGGGCGGAGAGAGAGAGAGAAAGAGAGAGAGAGATTCTCTCGCGGACGGAAAGAGACGGAGAGAGCGAAAGCCCGAGCGGGTGAGCGAGGTGGACTGTGAATTTATATCCTCGGTCAGCCACTTGGAGCCATCAGCGGCTCGTTTGAAGTTCCACCTTGGCCGAGCAGACGTTATAAAGACAAACTATGCCTACGGCACCGTCATGCCCTACCACTTTATACCATAATTCTTCAAGCCGATCCACGAAACGGCCACTCGATCTCGACCGTGAGAGGAGAGACGTTCTCTCTTTCTCCTTCATCGCACAGCACGTCTACCCGTCCACACCGATCCACGGCATCGGACCTCTCTCTCTCTCTCTCTTTCTTTCTTTCTTTCTCTCTCTCTCTCTCTCTCTCTCTCTCTCTCTCTCGCTCTCTCCTACCGAACGGTCTTCGGCTCGCTTCCTTTACGGTTAGTGCCCGAGGGTAATAAAGATGGTTCTGCTTATGTACAACCGGCAACCGGAGGCGGAGCCAGGCTGCCCTCTGTGGGCAGGACTAACGCAAATGACTCTTCCATGCAAGATGGCGTAGGCATACAAACCGCGGTGGTGTGGTGCCCGCGAGGTGCTTTTATATTTAGCATGCGACGTGTACGGAGAGAGACCGAGCGAGCGGCCGTTCGAATGCACCGCGCGCGCAAGTAGTCGACCGTCTGGCGTCAGCGCTGATCGCCTGGCCGACCTGGCCGGCCTGGCCACGCTTGATCATGTCTCCGCGATCTGACGGCCCGGCCGCCCGAAATGTCGTCCCCTTTTCCGCTTACCGACCACAAATTTCGACGAGTGACAGCTTGTGAGACGCTCGGTTTTACGGTGCACGTGCGGCCCTCTTTTCGGAAGAGACGCGTCTCGACGGTTCGCGAAGAGAGAGAGGAAGAGGAGGGGAGGACAGTAGTGCCGCGGACGCGGACGAGTATTCCTCTGCGATTGTGGAGTACTTACACGACAGACAGTGAAGTAGCATCATGTGTACTGTATTTTCTGTTTTTTTTTCTAATACACATATACACACACACACACACTTCTGTCTTTCTCCCTTCATTTACAGATTCATCTTCCGTTTCCCATAATCAGAAATTCAACTTGCAGCAGAGAGCTCCCCTGAATTGGAAGTAATTTCTCGAAACGTTATTTCGACGTCGTTGAGATCGGAAAGTTGTTAAAAGACACATTGAAAAAACTACATTAATTATATGGAAGATTAACTCGTGGTGAAATAAGTTAGTTCTCTTATATGTGAGAAATATTCATAAAATGTTTCTAAAATCTTAAAAAAAAAACATTCCAAGAATGTTCCGGAATATCCCAAAATATTTACGGAATTAAAAGCAACTTTTAAATATCGGTTAAAAATTCCATTTATATTGTTACATATTTTGGAATATATACAGGACAACCCCGTGTTCTTATAAAGATACGTTTCTGACTGAATTTTGAGACGAATTTTTCTCTACGAAAATTTTATCCGACGCTTACTTTTTGAGTTATTAAAAAACAAAGTTAGCGAATTACAGGCCATGTATAGAAGATAAGCAGGGGCGGCGCAATCACCGTCCGACGTGAGCGATTACGAGGGGCACTCGTCGAGATGTCTTAAGCTGTCTTCAGGACATAGGGTTATTCTAATTCACACATACACACACACACACACACACACACACACACACACACACACCTCGTAGAGATTCGATGTCTTTAAACTGCAAATGTAACTTGACGGATAAATTTGACAACCGTTGAAAAGTAATACGAAGACATCTCACGTTCTCATGTGACAAATTAACGTCAATAAATAAAGCAAAAGTTTGTTTTTCTTTTAAAAATAGTATCAGAAGAATTGTAACACTTTCATAGATTTACTCACATACTCAAACGATACTATCGACACAAGAATGATTCTATCGATTTATTATTACTAATTAAAACTGGTTAATTATACAATTCAAAATCATTTGAAATAAGAAACGCATTACATATACAACCCGACATGACCCAACGCAAAGACTGTGCTCGATGATAGCAATCAAGTAAGTATGTTTTTACGAAGAGTATTAGGAATAAGCATAAATCTGATTTATCGGTCTCTTGTAATGCAGCTAAAGGTGATAAGTCAGACTGCGACTATGATTCAGCGCGTAAATAATCTTGAAACGTTCATAAACATAAACGTAAATATGTTAAATGAACCAATGTCTGCTTGTAATAGCATACTGTAGTCAATATCAGACTGTCAAACGTGTCAATTATTATAATTATTTTTTGTAATATCTACTATATGCAATATCTAAATAATTTATAATTCTCTCTCTCTCTCTCTCTCTCTTTTTCTCTCTTAATTTTAAAATTAATAATTAAATTAAATTTTTTATTAATTCAATTATTTATGAACTAAAAAAATATTCCTCGAAATGAAATATTTCATTGCCCTTATAAGGGCAAATACAATAATTATAATTAACAATTTCAAACTCCTGTCACATGGGAGGTGTCTTCACGGTCACGAAATTTACGATCCGTCAAGTTACAACGGTATAAAGACATTGAATCTTTACAAGGTAAGACAGAGAAAGAAAGAGAGAGAGAGAGAGAGAGTGTGAGAGTGTGTTATGTGAATCAGAATAACTCTATGTCCTTAAAACAGTTGATCTCAACAAGTGCCCCTCGTAAGCGCTTGCATCGGACAGTGAGTGCGCTGCTCCTACTTATCTTCTGTACATGGCTCGCAATTCGCTAACTTTATCTTTCAATAACTCAAAAAGTAAGTGTCAGATAAAATTTTCGTAGAGGAAAAATCATCTCAGAATTCAGTCAAGAACGTCTTTATAAAGATATGGGATTATTCTGAATCACCCTGTACGTATATATATGTAACTTTGTTCCTTTTTTCCATCTATAACTGTAACTTAGTTACATTTTTTGATAATTAATAACTAATGTAATAGTTACGCTTATAGTTACTTTATATCAAATTTATTTGTCAACACGTGAATTTATCAAAATGAAATGTTCAGTGAACAATCAGTCATTATTTCTTGTGATATAAGTTATGTATGATATAAGTATTGTAATATAAGTATCTATATCTATCTAATCATCATCTGTGTAAATGGATTATGTATTAAAAATCAAACTAATTGTAAGATTATTCAGTATGATCACGACTTGATATGTATCTTTTAATTTTGATTCCAAATGTATATGTTAATTTAATATAATTAATGTATAATATATTGAATGTTCAGTATAATAAATAAAATAATTTAATAATATTAAAAATGTCTGTATTTAAAATTTTTGTATTTAAGATAACAATATAAAAAAACTTTTTTTAAATTAATAGAAAAGTAATTGAAAAGTTTGTTACTTTTTAAGTAACTATAATTGTAATGTCAAAATTGGTAACTTGTAATAATAACTACAAATACAAAGTAACTTTTTCAATCTTGGTTATTTAATACTTTACTGAATACTACATTGGTCGGACTGATCTTCGTATGAGGGCCGTATAATATGAGAAGGAGGAACTCAAATTACTGTGTCTGATCGAATTAACACGATCTGACGTTACAACGTTAGTCTGGCAATGATACGATAATGAAAGCCTGCGAATATAATTATACCGGTTGCCGATTGTGAATGTCTCCGCTTTATGTTGGAAATCGTATGCAAAGTGCTTGGCATACAGAAATGGCTCGCATCTCATTACCCTTGTGTCACTTTCGAGGGAGAAACTGAAGATAAATATCAAAATTATAAGATACGGCCGATTTTAGCGACTTAGCGGTAATATGCAGTTCTGAATTATGGATAACAGCTGTAGACTTCCTTCCCTTCATTTTCCTGCCCGCCCATCGTCATCCGTAGAATCAACGTTACAAGCCAAATGTTCTCCGAAAGACGCAAATCGAAAGATTTAAAAATTTTGTACGACGGATTTATGAGATCATCTCTGCATGTGATTCTCCGACAAACAAATGTAGATGGAGCATAAGATTTTGTGCAAATCTCATTATGCATTTTGCCAAATAACGTAATTTCCATGATATTTATCATACCAACGAAATTTGTTTCTCATTTGCAAACACGGATCGTCTTGGCAAGATTATACACATTTTCGACTTAATAAATATATTTTGAGCGAAGTGAGTTATTACTCACGTTATTTTACATTGCTCGTTGACATTTGCGAAAATAAAAAAAACATGAAGAGATATATGTGAACAAGAAAAAAGATATATCTTTGTGTCAACGACATCGGGACGACATCGGCTAATTTTGTTTTATGATATGTCGCTGAATATTAACTAATTAATAACTGAATTAAATTGCTAACTTAAATCAATGACGCACAGCTGGTTGTCATCTCTTGGCCAATAAGCTGGACGGAGACTAGACGCATCACTGGAAAGATTTACGAGACATTCGACCGCAGAGAGATGAGTGTCTCTTAACGTCATTAGCGGTTAGAACCTTTTTCCAAAGCCTCTTTCTCAACTCGCGCGAGATCGCTTTGATCGACGCGGCGCTCTTTCCACCGACGAGGAATCGCGACGAGTGATTCGAGACACGCTTGTCTCGCACTTGGAATGCGGGTTCTCGGCTCGTTCGACTATCGGAGAGCACAGCCAGAAAAACGCCACAGCCGGCTCCTCAGTGGCGTGGAACGCGTCTTTCAGGGACGTCCGTAAGCGTCCGTACATTGCACATACACGAACACGTAATATGTATCACTTTGCAATCCTTTCACGGACATACAATTGAAGGGTTTGCTGGAACAATGGGCTAATCCACGTTTTGTAAGAAAACGAAGTAAATGAACTGTAAAGTTGAAGGGCTAACCCACACTGTAGCCGTACATACATAGAAAGAATAGTAATTTTGCTGAAGTACCTAAAAATTTAGCTAGATACAAATCTAAAAATAATTTTGTTGGATTATTAAAATAATTTTGAATCTCAAAACGTGATAAGCATCGCTGAAAAAAATATTGACAGTCTAGTAGCCAAGTATAAACATTTTATATAATTATTTTGATGTCCAACAAAATTATTTTCAAATCTGTATCTAGCTAAATTTTTAAACTTCAGCAAAACCGTTCTTTCTGTGAATGATATCGGTATTTTCCCCGTACTTTAACTTTAGAATTCATTTACTCCGTTTCTACAAAATGTGAGATAGCTCACTATTGTAACAAACCCTTCAATTGATTTCCTCCAATCACGCCGATCTCGTAGTACAATGCGCACTGTACGAAAATACCTGTATTTTCGTGTCGTACAGGCTGTAGTAATGTACCCCGCGGAAAAAAGTTTATTGAGACTGCGATAATGCGAGCTACACTACACGAGAACGAGCTACAAGCGTCCTAAACAGGTTCCTCACGGATACGTACCGCAAAAGTCAGATGCTCCAATAGATAAAAGGTTTGGCAGATCGGATCGAGGATGGCGGGCGGGAACAATCGCTCGATTGCCGACCGTCGACATTGGCGAGGAAAGGGGAAAAAAGGAGATTTCGAGATATTCCATAAATGTAAGATGTTCAAATGACTCCGATCGGCGCGGGGACCGAAGGAGAGAAGTAGATACGTCGGGCACGTAGCGCAGGGGCCATCAATCCTGCCGAGACGTAGACGAACAGCCGTGGGCCACGGCAAAGCGAACCGACATCAGTCCTCCTCCTCTTCGTCGTCGTCGTCGCCGTCGTCGTCGTCGTCGTCGTCGTCGTTGTCGTCGTCGTTGTCTGCAATGCGAAAAGAGACGCGCTCGGAAGTCGAGGACGCGTAGACGCGCCGGTAGAAGCCGCTACTTAGCAAGCAAGCAAGCAAGCAAGCATGGTGTCTTAAACCATACCCGGTGCTGGTCTCCCTCAGAACATTCCCGCGCTTCACTGGACCTCCCGGTGCCCCACAAACTCTTCGCGAGGGCATCAAAGGACCGCGCCTCCTTCGGAATTCTCTAGTTGTTAACATTTAACAGTGATGCCCTCCCGTGCAATTTTTGTCGCGCATGCTCATCGAGTTTTCTCCGTCGCGACGGATTCCCGGTCCTCCCTCTCTTCTCGTGGTTCCTAATGAAACGATTTAAATTAAGGGAGAAGAGACGGCCCGCTGACTTCTTTTACGGAGAGGTTTTAACGAAGAGGAAGAGACGGCTGTGTGCCGCCGGACATAAATCTGAATGTAAATCTGAATGTAAGTTTTAATCCGTCGGACATCAATGAATTCCCATCGTTTAACTCAAAATACTTTGTATACTCCTGAATAAATCATATTTCGAGATTTATGATGATTTATGATTAATATCTCGTATTATGTTAATATTTCAAATAAATTATTTTTTAATAATTAATTTGTAACAAAATTCTAGCTAATATAATTCTCAGATAGAAATAAAAGATAATACTATTGACGATAATTCATCTCTCTCGATAATACGTTCAGACATTACGTCACATGAATAATTCCCCTGTCCTTTATATTACAGTTAGACTACGAGCATCGTCGCACGCGCTCCATTCTATCGCACGTTCCTGGACGGCTACCTAGCTATTCTTAGTTTCCGTCGAGCGCATTGTATCAACGTTACAACGTCGGAGCCTGCAGTCCGCGGAGCAAGGGCGGTATAGGAAGACCGGGACAGTTTTATAGAGACGAATTCTCATCGTAAAGACGTCAGGGCCACCTCCGCAACTCCCGCCTGTCTTCGCGAAAACGTTACGAGTACCGGAGGATTCACAAGTTACCTCGTTGTCTTTCCTTTTCGCCGTCACCTCGCCATCGGAGACACACGGATCTCCTGGTCGTAGTTACCTCTCTTCGAAACGACTCGTAATTTCGGCCACGTTAACTTCTGCAATGCACGGGTATCCTTATTGAATTTTAAGATTGTCAATATTAAGTAATACAATTTGATACGTAAATTTTGTATGATACGTATGAGGAAATAGATCACTTTAATCATAAATACAAATAATGTAATTATTAACTTAAAAGAAAAGAAAGAATAAGAACATATCAAATTCAATTATGAAGTGATATGAATATGTCGTCTAATTACGTGTTTCCTTATATAGCTAAATGAAATATAAAAAAATTACTTAAAAATTGAAATTACTTAATCACGCTCTGTGTATAATAAATCCAGCAAACAAACTGACATTATTTGTCGTCATTTTGATATTAAAAAATGTTAAAAACGTTATTTTGACATAAAAATGATAATTAACATTTGCTGAGGGATTACGATCACCGCAGAGGGTTCAACTGATAGGTATATAACGGACAGAATTTTTTAAAATTTATTCCCGTTTGCTCTAACTTTTATATAGCAACGCAAATTTCCTGATAATCACTGAAGGCATAACTTAGTGCTCAATGACTTCGCGTACTTGTACGTAAAATTTACAAATCGATAATTCTAGAGTTAAACAGTAAAAATTTTTCTATTTTTGTGCGAATTTCGTTGTCTCAAAAATCCCACTCTTCAAACAATAAAAAGAACAATTTTATACAAACTTTATCCATAGTTTTCATTTTTACACTTTTAGCGGGAATCTAAAACACGAAAGAAAATATGAAAAATTATACATTGACGGAAAGATTAAATCCTTGCAATCGACGACCGATTTTCGTCCACCCTCGCATGAACATATCTACTTTGCACACGAACGAGGAATTATTGTATTATTGCTTTCCGTTCCTATTTTCCTCGAGGGTCAGGCGTCTCGCGATGCTTTATCAGTACATCTCGCGTGCGCGAAAAATGTCCGTAAATCCTGCCACACATTTCCGGCCCTTTCTGACGTAGTCTCCACCTACTTCACCGCTTGTCGGCGCCTGATTCCCGGTGCTACGTAATAGAGAGCGCGGGGAGAACTCCCGATGTTGTTGCGTCTGACAAGCTTTTTCTGGTACAATAAAAGTCAGAAAGGGGCAATCTATTACCTTCTCCCTACGGCCTATTCTGGAGGCGAAGAAGGTCTGACTGCACTGCCGTTTCAAGCTGGTCGGCGTCTTTTGATCCGCTCCTGCCTCCAAGTCCTGCTACTGGAATTTCCTATCCGCTACCAAGACCGCTACTTATTGCCGCTTCTCGTCTCGTTAATTTATATACGTATGTACGCACAACAGTGAACTCTTCATCCTCCACCCGGCCGGACACTCTTCCTTTTTTTTTTCCTCTCGTTCTTTGCACTCCGACGAGAGTGCAAGCAATGTCTGTACGCGATACATCAGACTTTTGTTGCTGTCGCAGGAGGAAAAACAAGCGGACCTACGTGTCTACGTGACGCAGTCGTCTAATGGTTTCATTATGTCCTATTGCCCAGATATACACCGAGTTTTTTTTAAATTTTACAAATCGACAGTTTAATATCCTTTCATTCTAATAATGAGAGGATGCTGCATAAAAAATAAACACAAGTTTCTAGAATCTCATCTCGTTACCCAAACAGAACGAATCGTGATAACGTCAAGATAACGTTAAAATGATCATTTTAATCATGACTGATCGAAAAGTCACTTTTAATTATCATTTTGGAGTCATTTTAATGTCAATTTAATTTTATTCTGCTGTCATAATGGCTCCAAATTTTTTTGTTACGCTTGAATACGTATCTTTTTATAGATGATAAGTCAATATTTGCATTGATTTATGTTAAACTATAATTCTTTTACGCTTACACGAGTTTCTAAAATCTGCACGCGATATAAACGACTGTAAGATTGATTATCTACACGTGCTAATACATCGATAATGATTGCATATGCAGACATCGCAAATGGTCAACGAACGAAGCGTCTCAACGGCGATAAATCAATTTAAATAAACGTTACATTAATGTAGCATATAAATATACATGTGTCTATATATCTCAGGATTGGATATTGCACTGTGTTGTGATCTGGCGAGGCACGAATGCTGATATTATCGGAATGAAAACCCAACACTAGACGGACGTCGATCAAATTTAGATATCGATGCCCACCTAACATTTCAGCAACACACATTTTCTACCCCGTCCTAACTATGCCCTACAGTACATTGTGCAATAGAAAGAGAATCCACCATCGCCGAACCCTAAAAGAATCCGATGCGCTTGGTAAAACGAGGCCGTAGATCTCGCGGCGCCGTTAGATGTGACACGTCTGACTGCCGGCTTCCCTCCCGTTAACCCTTTCTTTTCTCCTCGACTTGGCCGCTGCCGACTTGGCGGCTTCGATACCCGTCCGTCACGAGCCGTCATTAAACCCCGGCCAGATTCCTATCTGAACGGACAGCTGAGCCTTGATCTGGACGGCGGAAAGAGCATCGGCTTCTGCGAGCCACTAGCATTAAAGCCGCCGACTACAAGACCAGGGTCAAGGCTTCAACAACCCCTCAACTACCCGTCAGCTACCTATCGATCAGCCTCGCTTTGAACTATCCTGGCGGTTTATCATTTAAACGCAACAAATCCAAAATTTGACAATAATTAATCCTGCGATTGGTTTATCCGTATCCATACGCATTTCTTTTCTTTGACATACTAGGAGTACCAAATAATTAATTATATATTTACATACCATTTTTTTTACCCAACCTTACAAATACTTTTTAAAAATATTCAAGTATAAATAAGAATCACTTAATAATTTTGATATACTTGTAAAAATGATGAAAATTAATCAGAGACACAAATGACTTATCGTATGTAATAAAGAATCAGAAAATTATCGTGTGTAGAGTTAATATACTTTCTTACTTTTATTTTTAAAAGATCCTTAGACGATAATTATTGTACAATTTTTTTATACAATATTATTGATGCTTCCTTTAGACAATTTAAAACAAACGTTCAATATAGCCTTAAGATAATCCCTACGTAATATTTTTATTTTAATTAGCTATGTTCATCCACATTATTAAGTAGCACATATTTCTACAATGATCGTAGAAGATTGAACACGTCTAAGTTTAAATATTGATTTAATAAAATTTGATTTAATTATTGAAATATTAAAATGACTCCAATATAATTTTACTTCTGATCACGCAAAAACTAATTACTACTTTTATGCAAATATTGTTTTATTTTATGCTTATTGTATTATATTAGGTGTTGGAATTAATTCGTAGCGTTTTTAATGAAAGAATGTTATTTATTTCACATGAGCATTAAAAAATACATTAATGAAAGTACTTCCCACCACTTGTAAAACGCTACGAATTAATTCCAACACCTAATATACTGAATGTATTGATAAATATTTTGTTATAATATTTTCAATGATTGTAAAAAATTATTAAATTATTATTTAAAAAGTACTATTACTATTTCTTAAATACGCAACAATATAACTATATGTATAATATGTAATAAAGATGGCTTATTTAATGACCTGCACAAAATTTTGTCGTGGTGTATTTAATCATCACGTATGAGAGAATTTATTTATTTACCCCCCCAAAAGAATGAAAGAGAAGGTAATCATCAGAGAGATAAGAATATTCGTGGTGTTTCGAGGAAATGCTCATTGTGCAATTCCACTGTTTCGGCTGAGGAGATAAACGCGAGTCCATTTTGACGTGTCAGCTAATCTCGACGTGACATATCACGGTGGCTCGATCGATCACCAGGCCATTACATTGTCTGATTCTCCGCCACCGCCGCGATAAATTATTACTACCGATAAATCGGTAAAGAGAGAGTAACGCCACTAGCGGATAGTAACAGGTCCAGACGCGAG
Organism: Acromyrmex echinatior; assembly: GCF_024713525.1. Taxonomy (NCBI): domain Eukaryota; kingdom Metazoa; phylum Arthropoda; class Insecta; order Hymenoptera; family Formicidae; genus Acromyrmex; species Acromyrmex echinatior. The sequence continues at coordinate 7,277,238 of NC_141859.1, read as the reverse complement.
TGACTCGCGCAGATAACTCGCAACACGTTGCCCTCTCGACAAGGTGTCAGAGCTAATGTCAGTTCTCTCTTACTGATTCAGCAGTCGGTTCGCCACGCTAATTTGCACTACGAACCTCATTCTATTCTCGCGAGATTTTCTCGCTGTGGGAATTAGGCTATTGATGCTCCGATACAATACCGCGTAGACAGAAGATTAAAATGTTAACGTCAAAATTAAGATGCTTTTAATTTTACATTTTGAAACGCTGTTCAAGATTTGTAATTAGACATTGACTTAATCAATGTTTATGCCTACGGCATAGATCTTTTTCTACTTTAATCTAACATCAGCAGAGTCAATTGGATCCGAAGTGGAAATTTTAGACGGTAAAATTTGTACAATTGATTTAATTCAAGGTTCTAAATAAAAATTTGGATCTTCTTTTACTAATCGCCGTCGAATGTTTACTTGTATTCTGTACTTCAACAAAACGTCATTTTAGAACTTAAATGTAGTTTATTTTTTTTCGTATCTGTAGTTGAAAATTAGATGGTTTAAAGATACAAGTTGATAAATTGAGTGCTCAAAACACGTAAAAAAATACAATTTTATAGATATATTTTTTACTACATTATAATTAAAATATTAGTTATACCCTTATGAGATAGAGGAATGTAAAAATAATGAACTTTAAGACTTCTGAGCAATACTTTTTATTTTCCTTTTCTAGAACAAGATTTAAAAAAAAATACCTGTACTCCGATTCTGTAACTTCTAACGATAATGTCGATATCATATGTCTCGCTGCGCAGATATACATAGAAAAAAACACCTACATAATGTAATACTAAACTGTCGTAAAGAATTACAGAACCAGGGTACTGGAGTGCTGTGACCATCTCACCTACTTAAAAGATAATAAAGATGGAAAAAGAAGACAATAGATGTGAACACCAACATACATCAAGAATAACACATCTTCAACAGCATTGTTTTAACTAACTCAGTGTTCGTGAAAGAGAAAGAGAGATAGAGATATACTTGATATATAAAATAATCTATAACGTGCGACGATTTTATTTTTCATTATTACATGCATTATTACATCCTTGTTTCGTTTCTCGATCTATATTTAACATTGTTTAAGGAAGCCTATTCTAAGTTCCACTAACTCTGTTCACACGTCATTTTTTGAGCCAATTGAATTGTCTGAAAACAAACCTAAAATCTAATACGACATGTCAAGAGCGAGAACTGAAACGGAGTTTTTGGAGTCCGCAGTCACGACCGGGCACTGGTCTGAAATGGCCTGCTAATGACAAGGCGTTAATTTAGGAGGAGGAAATATCTACCGCACCAGGCATAGCCGTCTCGTCGGCCGTTGTCAAGCATTATGGAGGCCTATGCATCAGGGTGATGAACGATGTTCCCGCGACCGCGGTGCGGGATGAGCTGTGAGTAAATGAAAAGAGGCTGGGAAGGGTACAGAGAGATCTGGTAGCGACTGCCGTCTGCATGCGTGAATCAGGCTGAACCTACAATGGCAGCGGACTAAAATCTCTCGTTTATTTTCAGACTGTACTTGCGCATTCACTCAAACCTTCACTCAAAATTCCTCAAAATATGTTGCAAGGCATGCAAATGACTAAATTCGATGACTAAATTCATTATGACCAACCGGTTAAAATATATATAGTATGCTATAAATGTGAAATAATATCACGGGAACGTATATTTATGTCTTCGCTGATTGCGATTGCGAATATAAATTTATTTATTATGTTAATACGATATCAATACCAAGTAGTGTACTTTCATCCTACCACGATAATTAAATATATAAATATCCTTCGTGCGTGTGTATAGAACTTTCAGTTTTATATTTAATCGTTGGTTGATCTTATCTTTAGAACAGGAATTAAAGTAGAGTTTATAACCCTTGATTATGCAAAAATCTCATTATATCTGCTTTAATCTTTTTTTACAAAATAAATAAGAATAATCTAAATCTCTCTCTTTATATATATATATATTATATATGTATTATGTATGTATGCATATACATAAAACATTGAGAAAACTACATGTCAGATTCGATGCTTTATCAAATATGATTAAAAATAGAAACTATAAAATAAATAATTGGGACTCGTATTTAATATTTGATTAAATGAATCGATAAGATGTTTAGTAAGACATTAAAACGATAAAATTATATATTATTGATTCTGAAAATAAAACGTTAGTTCTATCGCTAAAATAATATATCTCGGCATGCGTGTAGAGAATCGTGTTATCTATTAAGATAAATATTTTCGATCATCGACTTCCTTATTTTTTTTATTGTAGTTTATCTTACTGTATTTTGTATTTATCTGATAAATTATGTTTGCTTATAATTTTAAATCAGTTTATGATTGCCATAACAAACTTTCCCGGTATTTATGGAGCTGATAAAAAAATAATCTATTTAGACCGAGAAATATCTGCTGCATTACGTCATTAAAACAATTTCTACTGCAAAACAAATTTGTTGCAACGTCCCGAGCTGTTTCTAATCTATCTCGTATTGAACCGGATCAGGGAGCATCTTCCACGGAACTCTCCGCGAATACGTTGACGTCATTGCAATCCCATTTATTACTCTTTTCATAAGGAATTAAAAGAGAGATCCGGTGATAATAGCAGCGAAACTTATGCGTACGCGGAATTGCAAAATGGCGAACGTGCAGGCAGTAAATCAAGATACGAAGCTCATCGGGTAGCCGTATATTGCGACAGTTATACGAGCCATCCATCATCATTTAGAGGCGGCATCTATCAGCGTCACCACTCGCGAGAGCGATAATGACGATTCAACGGCTTAGCGGCTCGCTTTGACCCACGGCAGTCTCTACAATCGTTAATTTACAGGCCTTTCCTCCGCCTTGACGGTGTATCTCGCATGTACTCTTCCGATAAAGTCGACGGCTGTCGTGGTAATCGCCTCTGTCAGTGGTTCTTTCCATAGAAACCTCTCAAAAGCGAGTCTCCCGATAATGACTTGGTATGTACCTCGGGCGACTATCATCGCGCACGCAATGGAGTGTTACGTGTTCGCATTGGATCTTCTCACGTGTCTTGGCCATCCATCGTGTCAGATGTATCACAATTCGTATCCGATAATTCCAGGTCACCGGGCAGAAGGGTGCGATACAAAAAGAGCAATTACGTTGGAGGCACTACGTTAGGGAGTATCAGAAGGGAGGGGTATCAGTCACATTTTTCCTCCTTGGGATTTTTCGCCGGGAGAAGTCTAGAGGTGCGTTAGTAGAAGTTTTGTTCCATCAAGCAATCGGCGGCGGCAGCGTGTCGAGGAGAGTAAAGAATAGGGCGGACCGGGCTGAGCATTCTACGCTGATAGATGTGTCAAATCCGGATCGTATTGTGCGCGCGGAGATAAATGGAGCCCGGGTGAAGAAGCAAAACACGTGCCTTTGTTGCCGATCTGCTCATCGAAGGTAATTTGGAGCGCTTCTCCTCGATGATATCCGTAACGGTGCAGTAGTCGTAGCGTACACATTTCGCCTTGATTTAACCGCGACCGCTGGTAACGACCAATCTATCATTACGAAAAGCACTTTGCATATCGAAATGGCCATCGATACGTATTCTCTCCTTGCTGCATCGATGCTATGAAAATGCCAACGCGTGCTTTGCGAATATATCATTTGTTGATAAGTTATATACAACTCACGATATTAAACATCATTAATCCTTGGTATACATCATTCATTTCATTTGTTCCTTTTCTTTAAAATACTAAGAGCACCAAGCAATTACACTGAGAAAAAAGTTTTTGTTTATTTGTGACTAGAATTATATGTTATTATAATTATTGTATTGTCAATAGTAATAAATAATTTCTATCATCAAATACATGTGTAGTTGGCACTGAAAATGACTGTAATTATAGTTATTATTACCATATAAATGATTGTAATTATTATAATTTAAATCACTTTTTAAAAATGATTGTCCCAAAAAAATGCTGATGAAATGATTATAGTTAAATTGTAGTAATTGCAACCATTTGTTTTTAGTAGTCATAACATTTAGATATATATTTTTTTAATATACATCCTTATAAATACTTTCTAAACGTAGTAATGTATACGTAAGAATTATTTAATAATTTGTGTATGCTTGTAAAAGTGATGAAAATTACCCGTAACATGAACGACCTATTATGTAATATAGATAAATTAAGAATTAGAAAATCATCATGTGCACCAGGATTAAGAAGGAAAACCATACATATGAATATACAGCGTGTAGTATAATTGATATGCGAATAAAATACTTATACATGAGTTAGTTAATTGGAAATGTAAATATAAATCATAATATTAATATGTTTTGACTTTTTTGAAATTATTTTCAGCTTACATTTGACATTTTACATTAAGATGTTATTAATAATTTATCTCGTTAATGCAAAGTCAGAGGCAGAAAAATGTTTTAATGCTACTCCTCTAATAAAAATTTTCCATCTTTATGGATCTATATTGACAGAATATTAATAACATCTGTAAAATGCCAATTGTAAATTGAGGATGACACGAAAAATTGAAACATATTAATATCAAATAATTTAGATTTAAATTAGATTTTTTACTTCTAAATTAACTGTGTTGTATTTTATTTGAGTAACGATTACCACACTGTACTCATATTTATGGTTTTCCCTTTTAATACTTATAATTTGTCATAGTTACGTTTCATTGTAGTATCTAATAATACAAGCTTCTATATTATCACGTTGGAAGTATTAAATTAAATCTCTCCTTCACGATTTCTCTACGAATGTGGATGTAAAGAGATATTTTTACACTACACGTTGGAGAATAAAGTATATCAATAGCTGTGTCTCATCGAAAGTAAACTCGTGTCAGATTTCTCCGTGTGGAACTTGAATCATACATTGTAACTTGATTTCGTGGGTTCGTTTCTAACAAATTGCAGACGAGGTGCCTACCCCAAGTCCGCGTGTCGTTCATTCGAAAGGCACATAACTCAGCCTGCTCTCTCGTGGTCGCTCTATGATTAGCTTGCCCTCTCGTGGAAACATTCGGTGAAGAACTGGGAAAGAAAAAAAAAAGAAACTAGAAAAGAACGACGGCCGGTAGTTGCACGTCATTCGAGAAAGACACATCGTGGTCCTCGCACCAATGTTGGAAAGGGGAGGGAGAGGGAGAGGAAAAGAGAGAGAGAGAGAGGAAGAGAGAGAGAGAAAAGGCAACACGGCACACTCCGCCACCCCGACGACACGGCTGGGTGCGGAGCTGAAAGCGAGAATTCTCCCGCGGCGCGGAGCCGCGGCACCCGCTCCGCATAAATCATCCCGCTTCTGCTTGGAACAGGGAGGCGAAAATAGATGGAGCTCTCCCTCTTTCTCGCTCCGTCTCCTTCGGCTTTATAAGCGAAGAGTACACCCCGTCCACCCGCTCGAGGATATCCCGTGGGGTACACACGAGAGCTTCTTGCTTCTTCTTGCCTTTTCTGCTTGCGGAGTAGTCCTCCTCCTCCACTCCCTCACCTGTTCGATGGCGAATAAAGACCTCCCACACATCCTTATGTCCCAGGTATCCGACCCGAACAACGGGAGATTCCGCCGAAGGTCGCGAGAACCCACCGTGTCCCAAGAGCGAGTGAATGAAATAAAAATCCATTAATAGCGGAAGTATCGTATTCTGATCGGTGAATTATGCGTAAAAGCATCATTCTTGAACATATATATATCATCGTGTCCTCGATGGCTTTCAAGGATTTTAAACAAAGACAAGAATTAAAAGTAAAAGTATAAAAATGAAGGATATCGATTCAAACTTTGGCAATGGACACTATGAATGCTGCATTATTATAGACTTAGGTTCAAAGAAATAAGAAAATAATGAATCTTCCTTTCGTTAATTATGTATCCTTTTCGACAGAGTGGAACAGTCCTTCTACTAATTTTTGATAGACGATGTGTCGAATGGTGATCAGCAAAAATCAATTGATACCTGTTGGTCGTCATGCAGACTCGACATTACTGATGCTCGTTTTTCAGCATTAACCGCCGTTAATACTTTCAAGTCCTCGGACTTGACGTTCCCATTATATTCGAGTCTAGTTCGCAGTATGGGCATCCAGAGTCATGCTGAGCGAAGCTCGTGGTGCGTTCATAAATCTTCGCCCTGTTTTTATGTGTTTGACCCGAGCGACTGAGTCATTATTAGTCGCAGCTTTCAGCCTTAACCTACTAAGAATTTCACAAAACCGCACCGTGACCAGGATCCCCTTTCTCCGTTTTCTGACATTTATTGACCAACCGCTCGACTCGACTCGGTTCGCTCCCTCTCAGTCCAAAAGCATCGAATTTATCGCCTCGTGTCAACGGCTCTCATGTTTGCCGCCAGCTACCGTCTTACCCTATCTGATTTCACGCTTGTTCTTCAAAATCATGAGAGGTGTTGACAAGGAAGTCGGTGCATAAATGTTTAACACCGTTATGGTTAACACCTTAAATATATCCTATACATATTCCTATAGAATAGTAGGTAATACTTAAGAATAGAATTTTTCTTTCTACTTAGAAACAACCGATGTTACTGTGAAGATACCAAGATATACGCACCAGCTTAATTCTTTTCTTTTTTCCGGTTCCTTTCGTAACGATTCGTTCGTCCGACCGTCCATCAGCAACGTCAGTACTCGGGTGTAAAACCGACAAATCATGGTCGCCCGGCCCGAACCGGTCAGAGGGCGAACGACATGAAAAATTGCCGACGCTTCCATGGAAAACTAATAACGCCCCGCCACATCAAACGCAATTCCGGGAAATTATTACGCGGGCCACAACCGCCACGGCTTATACGGCGCGCAACGTTTAAGGCAGAGGTGATGTGGTCCCTAACGTCCCGACTCGGTCGTGAGTAACGTCCCGAGTAATATTACGATGACAGTAATTGCCGCTTTGATCAATGCGGGCCCGACCGCGAGTAGGCGGCCCGTCACGCCACCGGGATTCAACGCGATCCTTTCCGGCGTTGCTGACCGGCGTTTCTCGCCCCCTCAGATGAGGAGCGTTGCTGCATGCACGAGCTTATTGCGAGGGGATGATATCAAGTTATCGATTCACGTGGCGTTCGCTTTGTACTCGACTTCGACGAGAGTAGAGATCGGAAATGTCGAGGACCGTTTGACACTTCGCTCTCGATATGTTTGTATTATATTTCTCTATTTGTTAAGCTTGAAACGCCGCAGATGTTTAATAGCGAGGCGCGCACGGAAAGAACAATTTTGCTGAAGTATCTGAATATTTAGGTAGATATAAAAATAATTTTATTGAACCATCAAAATAATTATGTAGAAAACTCAAGCATGAGCAATGTTGCAAAAAGTTTTGACATCCTAATAATTTGAGTTACATAATGATTTTGATAGTCCAACGAAATTTATTTTTAAATCTATATTCGACTAAACTAGTAGATATTGCAACTGATTCTTTCTGTAAGTATTTTCACATGAAACAATATTCAATATTGAACTCATTTCAGAGGCGTTTATAATTATTTTATCTCGATTAAAGAATGACAGAAAAATATCGAAAATCTGAATCTCACAATGACGCACAGAAAGAACAATTTTGCTGAAATATCTAAAAATGTAGAAATCTGAAAATAATTTTATTGGACCATCAAAATAATTATGTAGGAAACTCAAGCATGACGAGTAATCCGTATATAAAAAGTTTTAACGTTCTAACAACCAGTTTGAGCAATTTAATTATTTATAGATAGTTCAATATAATTATTTTCAAATCCGTGTATCAAGCTAAAATTTTTTCATACCTACTATTTTTAAACATCTAAAAATTTAGCTAGATTTGAAAAAGATTTTATTGAATTATCAAAATTATTATATTATGTAGAACGCTGAAGAATAAGCAATGTTACAAACACTATTTTAACATTCTAACAATCGACTTGAGTGTTCTACATTTATTATTTTAACAGTCCAACAAAATTATTTTCAAGCGTGTATTTAGTTAATTTTTCAGATACTTTAGTAAAATCATTTTTTCGTGTGAATTTACGATTCGTAAACTTACGATTCGTAAAATTGTAATGCGTACCTTTGCCAGACGAGAGTTAGCACTCGCACCTAAGGAAAGTGTAAATATCGCAAGATCGTGAAGATCGAGATATCCGGCGAGCCGGTGCCGATTAAAAATTACGATCCTCAAAAATCACCAACGCTATTAGGAGTCGGCGAATGACGACATCGGCGCGACGCAACGCGGCGGCGCGGCGGCAAAGAAAAAGAAGAGACACTGAGGCGAGCGGCCGCTCTCTCGGGGGTTTTATTTGCGGCGGAATAAATAAAAATTTACGAGCAATTTACAGAGGGTCCTCATCCGCCAGGTCAGGGGGATCCATCAATTTACTCCGAAGTGCTCGTTTGGCGCGCGGGCTACAAAATCGTCGACGAAGTTCTCTTTATGAAGCTAGAATAGATTAATGCTCTCGTTTGTTCGGTAATGGCCCCGATAAATTATCTTAATAGCTCGAGGCAGCTATAAATATATTCTCCGATTCCCGCGCTCTTACGCTTGTTTTCCAGCTACATCGTGATCTCTCGGCGCGGCTGTCGAACTACCATGTTTTCCGTGTCACTAATTCGAGGAGAAAATGCGTATCGCGAATATCTGGGACGAGAGGATTTACCGCCGTCATCGCGCGGCACGGCGTGGCGCAAATTATTGAAGGTCTGTAGAAAACACTTCTACCCTTCTGTTTAAACCCAACCATTCTTTATTTTCTTCGAGCGCATATAAAATCTTTTAGAACTGAAGAGCTTCGAGGAAGTGATATTAAACGTTGATTGAACTAAAAAGGTATGCGTTCTATATTATCAGGTCCATATTGTTAATTAATGGTATTAAACAAAAAATTAGTATTCACTTCATGAAACTAACTTTATTTTGTCGGTGATTGAAAAATTCTATACACGAAAAGAATGGTTTTGCTGAAATATCTAAAAATTTAGCTAAATACAGATACAGATCTGAAAATAGTTTTATTAGATTATCAAAATAATTATGTAAAATGCTGAAGCTGTTAAAATATCAAACTTTTTTTGTAGCATTCATCATGTTTGAGTTTCTACATAATTATTAGGTGTTGGAATTAATTCGTAGCGTTTTACAAGTGATGGGAAGTACTTTCATTAATGTATTTTTTAATGCTCATGTGAAATAAATAACATTCTTTCATTATAAACGCTACGAATTAATTCCAACACCTAATTATTTTGATAGTTCCATTAAAAATTATCTTCAAATCTATATTTAATTGAATTTTTAGATATTTCAGTAAAATCATCCTTTCCAAGTATAAAGCTAAAAAAGAATTATACTTAAGTGAATTTCATAGATATATTATTGATTGAACCAGTAACATTGAACCGAAACTTTTTAAAATTCAAAATTTTCCGTTTGTCATAATCATAAAAAATACTACTACTGTTTAGGTAAATATAGTACATTTTAAAAAAATTGTCAAGATACTATATTTTACTCGAGATAATAAGATGAATAAAAATATGACTGGTCCTATGAAACCTAAAATTTCAAATTAACAATTTTTTCGCAATAATTTGCAATAAAAAATTGTTTTTATTACTTATTTTAATACAATATATACTTAACTTCTTTTTGTGCCATTTCCACTTTTATTGGTAAATATCTTAATGATCAAATATATTAATTTTTCAATTAGGCACATTCAATTAGAACATTCCTTATAGCTTTCGTCGAAAATGTATAATAATTCTTATAAACGAGTTCGCGATGGACGAGAGTTATTGAAAAATTAACGAAGAAAAATCGATATACGTATATTATAAATGAGCCATTTTCATTACCACAATATCCAACGTAATACGTTTTTAACGGCGTGTATAAACGATGTAGGGAGAAGTCAAGGAAAAGGGAGAAAAGAAAGGGCTCAAGAAAGGAGCACGCGGCGAAAGACGGCGAAATGCGTTCCTAACGCGCGGCCTGACCGAAAATAATCGGTTGCCATTAGCCGTACGCTGTACACCACCGGAAGATCAAACGGATCCTCCATCCGTCAACGGCGCGCTAATGCACACGTTTCACTGCGCCGCCTGCACGTCGGTATTTGGCAGAAATTAGGTTGGTAATGCGTCAGCAGCCGGTGCCGGGCGAGCACTTAACGCCGTAAAGTTGTTTGATGGCACCGCTATCACCCCTAACAGTTCCTAACAGTCCGACGCCTACCTCACGCCGCCGCCATCCCTCCCCCCAGAGTCTGACACTGCAACCGTGAGTTATTCACTTAATGCGGCCATTACGCGCTCCTCGATGGCGCTTCATCCTGATTTACTCGACAAGCATTTATTGCTTCTATCTCGGCGGGCGATATTAAACCCTCCGCTCGCATTTCCTACGTGCGTACGTTATACCTTATGTGATTCGCTCGGCGACGTTGAAATTGATTTGAGGACGCTAGCAGCGTTGGCATAAACAATCGCCAGGAAATTGGGACGGTCGCCGTGAGCCGGGTCTAATGAAGACTAATTACGACGTTTCGGATAGAATCCAATAAACTCATTCAACGACTCGATTATGCGTTCGTTTCTTATGGAAGATTATTATGTCTCTACATATAGTCTACATCCTCGAGATAATTTATGTCCTTCGTTATTACTTATTTGCATGACTAAAAACGATAAATTGGAGGTATAACTTTAGACGCCTGGGCGACAATGATAAAAGTGTATTTTGCAGCAGCTGTTCTTGAAACAGTGCCCGACGAATATTGCAAACAGATGATTCAGATGGTTCGGATTATTTATTATCATGCTCATATAGGATATTCCCAAGCAAAACAACAGGCCACAGACATAAAGTCGAGAATGACATTAAAATGAATCATGACTGATTGAAAAGTGATTGAAAAATGACTTTAATAATCATTTAAGAACCATTTTGGCGCCACTTTAATATGTCGTTATGATTTTTTGTTCTGCTCGAGTTGTAAGCTTCGCACAAAGAACAATTCCCAAAACGAAACGACGCCTAAAATTAATGGAATAATTATCAAAGATTCGTTCTTGAGAATAGAGATACCTTCGTCGATTTTAGTAATAGCAGGCGGGTTGGCATCCTTTGCGGTCCTCGTCTCTCTCGCTTTCTCTCTCTCTCTCTCTCTCTCTCTCTCTTTCTCTCTCCCTCTCTATCCCCGTTGTCCTAGCGCCTCGCTCGAAACCTCGTAAACCCGGGAACGACCAATTAAACGAAACGAGCAGCGCACTGATGCACTCTCCTCTCTGGCTGGTTGCCTGCCTGCTGGCATTACCTACAGGTTATACGACTCACGGAATTACCCTCAAATTACACAGTTGTGTACCGATGTGTGCACTTCGCCCCTCCCCCTTCTACGTTGCGCGGTTCTGTATACTTACAGTCGGATAACAACCGGCTATGCTAGCGACGCCACCATTCGCTACGACCCAAGAGAGCTACGTTCTCTCGCTCCCTATCGAAGCCGAACGAGGTAGCAAGCTTGACCAGAGGTATATATTTGACGAGGAGCAGTAGACTCGGCTGATGATCGACCGGTAACCGAAGAAAGTGACGGTTATGAGGGGCGTTCACACGCGCGTTCGATTTGACTTAACCCGCTCTCAGAACGGCGTTCCGGGAACCTATAAACTCGGTAGTTGGCCCATCCGTTCGCGTTTCACTCGTTCTTCTCCACCTCGCGTGGAAATGTTTCTGCGAGAGTTGCGCACCTTCGAGAAAAACATCCAAGAGCACGGCGCGGTTCTGCCTATCGATACCTTGATCGAAGAAATGATTCGGAATATTAAATGAAGATACTCGCAATTAAATAAAGAAATAAAGGGCAGAATGTGCTAAATAAATTTATCTCAAGTATATGATTACTTTCGGACTTGAACACAATCAAACTAAAATAATAATATTCTCCCATACAAAGTAAATTAATTTAGATCTTCGATTTAACGCTACTAGCATCTTAATAGTTACTTAAGCTTTGATGAAATAATAATAATATTAATCAAGTGTTTGATTAATATTAAGTTCTTTATAGCTAAATTAGTATACACTTGTATCCAAAATGAAGATAGATATTTGGAGGTTGGCGAAGACAAAGTAGAACGTTTAATACAGTCCAGTCTGATCGATAAAGAACAGGCTTCTAATCAAAAGTAACTAAACGCTAATTTTACTTTTTAAATATTTAGTAATTATTACGGTTGGTTGCTGTTACTACGTTTCGTAATACGTATATCAAACTTTTTTCTCAGTGTACTCTCAAAATGTTCTAAAATAAAAATTATGTCTACTTAATCTCTCTCGCATTGCAATAGAGTTGTTAGATTACATCACAATTCCCTCTGGACAGAGTTATTAAGGGGCCATGCTGCCTGTCAAATTATCTGGATACTCTCCTCCTACTGTACGTCGTGTTGACGCCTATCACCCTAACACGCTCGGAGGGACCGCACCAGGTGCGAGCAAATAAAATGCTTGACAACATAATTAAGAATTATATAAGCCACGCTACGCCTACCGAATGAGATTTTATTTTTATAAAATTTAGTGAATATACGTTTGTACAAAAATACGAAGCGTAAATTCAAAAATTCAACACAAATAAGTAAAGAAGACCATATTCGGTCAAACCGGATCTTGGCGCTTAATATTAGGTGTTGGAATTAATTCGTAGCGTTTTTTAATGAAAGAATGTTATTTATTTCACATGAGCATTAAAAAATACATTAATGAAAGTACTTCCCATCACTTGTAAAACGCTACGAATTAATTCCAACACCTAATAATATCTTTGTGAATCTTATAATTCCTAATTCAAGCAAACGGCCAGGTAATTATTTGTCGATTTTGAAAAAAACTTACAAAGTTCTAAACCGAAGTTGAAGTACATAATATCACAAATTAATCCTCAATTATAATAACGGACTGTTTGGACGCGAAGCGAAAAATTTTAGATGATTTTATAATCTACGATTGATACTATGACGTTCTAAATCAAAGGTAAAAAAAAAAATTTTAATCTTTCTTTATCAACTACCAAAAAGCTGAAATTTCATTTATTGTACGTACATCCTGTACTTCAAACGCTTTAGAACTTAAGTGTATTTTATAGGTGAGGGTTAAATTAACAAACAAAAAATTCAGCAACAGCACTCGCAATCAACGAATCTTTCTAGCTACTGTTTAATACCATATAGCGATGTGAAAAATATTCTACATCACACATTCCTTTATTCCCTGATTCGATTGCTAACGAGCGATTCGACGAAAGGAGACGCGCTACCGAGGCTACGTTGATTTCAGTCCTTTTAATTGTGTAACAAGACGAGTAGCCGACAGCATTTTTTTTGCCGATATGAATTTCCGATTCCGCGAAGCGCCTCGCCGCGCCGAAAACCGATCCGCCGCCGTCGAATACATTAGTGATTCCTAGCAGGCGACACGCTGTAATGAATGTTTCCGGTGACAGCCGACAGCGGGGAATGCCTCCCGCGACAAACAATGCGGCTCTGTTCATCGGAGCCGCTTCCAACCCCGTGTCTCTGTGTGCGCATCGGTAACATTTCGCCGCTGCCGCGAGGAAGAGAACAGAGAGAGAGAGAGCGAGAGAGAGAGAGAGAGAGAGAGAAAGAGAGAGAGATCGTCACCACCCCACTTGCCCGAAATTCATTCCTGTCATGCCCGATCCAGCCGATCGCTTTCTTCGTTCTTCGAGGAATGCCGCTCGTTCGATCAGATGCGCGAGTCTGGTGGATTATAGCTCGTCAGAATCTAGCCCGATCGTTTTGCGTCGCGAGACTTTCGGAAACTGAGTACGCGTTCCTCGCGTAGCACCCGAACAATTTGCAGATATTGGCAGTTACGCATTCGATTTTGGGACGAGAAACGGCTGCGTCCAATGACATCCATATTTCCATCACTTTACGCAAAATATCGCGAGAAAGTCTATTTCTGTCTATAAGGAAAATAGTATCGCTGATGCTTTACTACTCTAATAACGAAAAATAAGATATATTTCAAATTGTAACCATATTATATCATTAGGTGATTTATGTAGAATTAATTAGTGCTAATTATAAATGTTACGGATTATAAATATTCCGAAAAGAGAGAAAAAGCTTAATTTCTCTCGAGCGAGAAGTGTGTTTTTAGCTTATTATAGAAACACTATTTTTAATTTTATTCGAGACCTCTCTTATCAATTTCTATATGTATATATGTATATATATATATATATATATATATATATATATATATATATATACATATATATTAAACTTGGCTAATTTCAGTTATCGGCCGAATTATCACAGATGACGTAAAATATGTCTACATACCATAATAAAATATATCTACATGCAGTCGCTGTTTATCGTTTCTGATAACGATGTAAAAAACATAACTTTCAAGAGACGTCGCGAGCGACGAAGGACTCCGGAGTATCATATGCCGTAGATACGGAGCGAAGCTCCAAAGTGGCCGCTACATTGTGGGAGGTCTTAACATATCCAAGTCGAAAATTGGCCGATCTGTTAGCGATGCCGGTATGCATGCGTCCGAGAGATCGGGGCGCGAAACTACACTCGTGGTCTTCGTTCCGCGTTGCATGTGTGCTCACATTTCGAGCCTCGTCCGGGCAGATTCGATGTTGGAATGCAGGGCCACTTGTAGGGGCCACCCAATGCCCGCGGAGTCCATTTCCATTGTTGGCGGCCTGTATCGGTAGCCAATGCCGCGAGAATTCCAGAGCTTCGTGCGGAGATACGATTCATTCGTGTCCCGCAACGGCAACCGCCGTGCCGCTCGCATCGCTCGCATTATTTATACGGTGATCCATAATATCGCTGGCGAAGGTATCCTAGGGAATGGGATTATGCGCGAAGCGACGGATCTTTATGCTCGATGCCCCAAATGCAACCATGGTCAGATGATAAATTCTAACCCGTCGGTTGCAAACGATAGTATCTCTCTGACACTCAAATTTAGACTTGCGTTCTAAAAGATGCACCTCTAAATGCCCGTTTTCACAAATGATTAACTTTAATCTCGGTTCCACTTCCATCCACAGATTTGGATCATCTGAATTATTTATTAATATTAATTATTTTGATAATCCAAGAAAATTATTTTCATCTTTATCTAGCTAAATTGTTTTTCCATGTATAGATGATAGAGAAACTGTTTTCATTTTGGATATAAAAATGAATTTAATCTATATATTTTATTGCAAATCTAATGTGTCATAACACGATAATACAGTTTTTAATACGTTCTGTAGTCTCTTAATCTGAATTATCCAAATTCTGTAGACTCTAATCTGAATTATTCAAGTTCTCGTATAAATTTCATAGAGCATAATACGTTACGTTCAATTTGTGGTTTATAAATTATTTAAATTGAAAAGTGTAGTTCAATGCAGCGTGTATAAGGCCAAACCGAGAAGTTGATTTCCATTGTTGGTGGCTGAACAGCTCTCAAGAATTCCGAATCCGTGTACGGAGATTGAATTTGCGCCACAGCGTTCCACGTGATTCCTACCGTTTGCATTGCCCGCATTATTTGTACAGCGGACGGTAACCACCACCGTTGTAGTAAAGACGTTCTGTATCGTTCATTGGATCTTGGAGCGTTTGCGTTTTAGACCACACAATGCGGGTTCACGTTCTTGTATCCGGGGCTTAAATGATATACCATGTGCGAAACAGTCGTTGCATCGGAAAGCAGCTTGTAAAGTGTACTGTAAAGAGCTGTGACTCTTACACTTATTCTCATTTGAGGAAAAATATTATTACTACACGAAAAAAACAATTTTGCTGAAGTATATTAAAAAATCAGGCTAGCTACAAATCATGAAAATAATTATGTTCGACCATCAAAATAATTATGCAGAACATTCAAATATAGATAATATAATAATAATGCTGCAAAAGCATTTTGACATTCTAGCAATTAGTTTGAGTACTTTGAGCCTTCAATATACAATAATTATTTTGATGATTTAATACAATAATTTTTTATATAAATCTCGTTTGAAGGAAAAAGATTTATAAGATTTTGCAAAACGTAATATTAATAATGTAAATTAGTATAAAATATCTGACTGAAAAGACTGATATTTAGAATGCAAAAAATAAAAAAATGTAATTCAAGGTTTCAGGTTCAAGTAATAATAACATTTAACTATATTGGATTTCAATTAGCTGTTAATTAAAAGATACGGATTAATGTGTAATGTTAATAAAAAAAAGAAATTATGAACCAAGTCTCTTCTTAACATAAACTAAAGTAATAAATTATTTTAGTCTAATAAATTTCGTTTGTTACCATGAGTTTGATAATTTTTTGTAATCAATTTTTTTTTAATTTTTTACAATTTAATTATACATAGATATTACAATGAAAAACACTAACTTTTAGACTTGATGAAGACTGTTGAAAAACCAACATTCCTGTCATAAATTTAATAGCGGAGAAATGCACGAGCAAAGTTTTCTCAGAAGTATCGTAAATTTTCTTTATTCAAACAGGACGATAAAACGTCGAACAATTCGTATTTATGATAATAAAATGCGCGTCGTTAAATCTATTCTACACCCGTATCCGCATTACGGTGACGCGCAGCTCGAGAAAACATTAATCGAAGAGAACGACGGCTGAACACCGGTGTACATCCGATTCCGATTGTACATCCGATCGCACCGCGATGAAACGATCGTGAAAATCGCGCCGTAATTTCGTCTCTCGTGCGCGAGTCCTATGTTACATTACGTTACGTTATGTCAGATCGCGTAATCTTACCGCGAGCAAACGTGTTAACAGGCGCATGCACACAAGTTACACGACGATAAACTCCAAGCGCCCGTTTCATCGCTCGGTAAGCGTCATTTAATTCACGTATATCCTCGTAGGCAGTATATCGCGTTTGTTACACGATCAACGCCACACAGCGTTGCCCAGGGGCGGATCCAGAAACGATCCGGCTTCAACTCTGACCGACTTTAACTCCGACCGTTTCTACGCAACGCGAAAATCCATTGAAATCAAATATAGCGTGTCATTTCTCGCTTCGCAGAATGTAAAATAGCTTGAACTAGAATACGAATAATCGACAGTAAATTTTCCAGAGGTCGGTTCTTCCGAAGACAAGAAAAATCTAAAATCAAGATATAGGAGGTTTAAAGACGTTTTAAAGACGTTTTAAAGATTTTTGGGAAAATCATTTGAAACTTTTAAACGTAGAGACCCTCTCTAATAAAAATATGGGCATAAAACAATTACTTTTGATCGATCCGCCATGTTTTAACAACTTCTGAAAAGAGAGAGGGAGAGAAAGAGATAAGAAAAGGATAAAAGAGGAAAGAGAAAGAATGTGTTCTTCTCTTTTGCGTGATTTTGTTGAAACTAAAAACTCTGCATACAAAACGCGGCTCTTGTTAGGATCTTCATTTAAAAGACTTATATAAGCGACCTCTGGTCTATAGACGATCTTTGATGTTGCAACAATATTTAATATTGTAATATTTAATGAATAATATTATTAATCGTCTGAGATTATGTTGAGCTCTCAAACTATATTTTGAATTATTAAAGGAAGCATCAGTAATATACAAAATAATTGTATAATAATATTGAGTTTCTACAAGAACACTTTATGATAAACCCTTTTTGTGTCCCGATTTTGGACTTATATAGTTCGGATCATATTGTATATTATCAATTTTTCCATAACAACTACTAACAACTCAGGATTTCTAAAAATTCTCCATTATTGATATACGTTGCGCGCTCATATCCTATATAATTCACGAACATTTTGCAGTTACAAAAAGAATTAGGAAATAATTATTTGGTTAAAGTATACGATTTCAGACATATTCTCCACATTTCAGGGAAAAGATACTCTATTTATTATCGAGCGAAGGGTGTCCCAAGCAACATCGCGTGTTTGCAATTCGTGTCCGCGCCTGTAACGTTCAGCGACGTGGTCCCGACGACGTCACGCCGCCATGAATGGCCGACCCCGTGCTTGGATCATGTAGCGTTGGAGCCTTTAGAGAGTAGCGGAGAGTCGTTGATCAGAGGCGAGGTTATCTCTTGTCTCTGCGAGAGAGGCGGCCGAATGAAAGGCACCGACAACGTCCAGCAGCGGACCATACATCAACTCGCGGCCTGAGTAAATAAGCGGTGCCCTGCGCGACCCCCCCCCTCCCCCCCGTTCCCTCGCTCCCTCGTTTCTCAGCATAAGTCTCGTACGCGAAACTACCATGATAAGTGTCCTACGAAAAAGTCGATCGCTTGTTTTTTTATCGTTCTACCGAGTCCATTATCTCGCAAACACGGCTCTGGCTTGACATTGAATGAATTATCGATATTGTATTATGTTTTATATAGGAAATTATTAAGTGTTGGAATTAATTCGTAGCGTTTTTAATGAAAGAATGTTATTTATTTCACATGAGCATTAAAAAATACATTAATGAAAGTACTTCCCATCACTTGTAAAACGCTACGAATTAATTCCAACACCTAATATATGATATCATTTACACTGTAATTATAATTATATTATAATATATAGAAGTATATATTAGGTGTAGTAAAAAGAAATCCTTATTTTTCTAATGTAATAGATGGCTTTAGTAATCTGTATCTCGTCTACGCGTGATCTATTGGAAAAATAATGGATTTCTTTTTACTACACCTAATATTATATCTATAGTTACACACAGATCGCTCATTTGTTACAACAATGAGATACAGCTCGAAAAATAATTTCCCCAAAAATAAGTTTAACTGTTTTGAATCATTAAAATTTTATATTATTTCTAAAATTCAATTATGATGTAATAACTGATTATAGAAGAATAAAATTATATTCTTTTAAAGTGTTTTTTTTTTACGTTTTCATTCTTTTTTTTTTTATAAGCAACTTAAATGATAATTTTTTAATTATGTTATCATTATTTTAACAAGTGAGTGATATATAGTAATTATAATATAATTACTATATATAAAACACTTTCATATATAATGTATACATATATAAATATATATATTGTATATATAATTACTATACATATATAAAATCAGGCAATACATGATCATGCCGTGTACTTTATTTACATGTCTTAATTGAGGCTCGATTCAACGCATTCGCATGCTACCCTATAATCACCCAACACCTGCCGCAATAGTAAATTATCGTCGTGAAAGGTTTATTTATGTATTATATCGAGGATGGGGAAATGAAAGTCGGTGACTATACGTATATGCGTGTATGCATGACAGATTAAAAAAGAAATTCATTCGTTAAAATATCACGTATGCGATAAATTGTTACTCCTTATAATCAGTGAGTCTTATGCTTCTTTTCTCCATCAACCATGTCATTTCAATTATGTACGTAATCGCTCGCCTCGTCATTTTAATTATTATCGTCATACTCTTGGAAATCGTGATTCTCAATGATATCCTAAATTGGTGATCGATACGAGGATAAATTCTTGCAACTTAATAAAAGATTTAAAATGTGATGTATGTCGCGCAAATAATTCACGCTGAAATAATCGATTCAAAATATTTGTCGTTACGTTTTGCGAAATTACAGACTGGAAACTTGACTGGAGACAGAGATTGATATATAACATGCAATGTCAATTCTCGTTTTACGCACATCGCATTTTTTACAATCAAATTTTAATATTGATTTACATAAATAATATAGTGCTTCTCCATTAAGCCATAAAAATTTATGACATCACAGCCAGATTCTTATGAATTTTTATTAATCTATTT
This sequence comes from Acromyrmex echinatior, assembly GCF_024713525.1. Classification (NCBI taxonomy): domain Eukaryota; kingdom Metazoa; phylum Arthropoda; class Insecta; order Hymenoptera; family Formicidae; genus Acromyrmex; species Acromyrmex echinatior. The sequence goes on along the minus strand of NC_141859.1, from coordinate 7,257,332 downwards.
TGATGATTTATCGTAGATATTTATCTCAATTGATTATATTGGAGATTTCTAATATTTATTATTTTAAATTATTTATGATAAATGACGGATCAAGAATGTTTTATGTTGATATTATGTTATACCGAAGTTATTCTAATTTCTGATATATATTGTATTTTGACGTCCTTTGTGTGTCCTATGAACTCATTTCCATTCACCAAAAGCCATTGATCCTAGGCTCACATAAGTGACTTTGAGGCAAGATGATGGATATTGAATTGCTTAGTTTATTCAATTTCGTGGGTATATCGCAAAGTAAGCGCATCCCACGAGAATACACCTTTTTCCGTAACCTTCTAAAGAAGTTAATAACAGCATCAAAGTCCTGTGGCCTTTGAACATGAATCGTACCATCTGCGAGATTACAATCCATTTCTACAAATTTAATAAAAAAAAAAAAAAAGACTTTTAGTGTAACACTTATCTCTTTTATTTTAAAACATTAAACGCTTTGTGAACTAATAAGTTAAATAAGTCAAATAAACTAAGTTAAAATAATAATCAAATAAATAATTGTAAATAATTATGTTTATATTCTTGTTTCCATAAATTTCCTTATAATGACTGTTGTAACTATTTTTTTTATTATGCATTGTGTTCTATTATATAATATGTGCATAGAATGGAATGATATTGTGAGATATTCTAAAAAATATTAATTTTTAATTTTAATTTTAGGTTGAGAGAGTTTCTTTGTAAACACGAAAAATCACAAAATGATATTATTGCAAACACTTGTATTCTTTGAGGAAATATTTGTACATGAAGACGATAATTTTTCGCGATATGACGAAATGAATTACAGTTCAATTTTATAAATCTAATAAAAGACCTTTAGTAAATATAACATTTGTCTGATTAATTTTAATTATCTTTTATTTTAAAACTCTAAATGCTTTTTGCAATTAAAATTAAATGAGTTAAACTAAATTAAGTTAAAATAATTCAATAAATAATTATAAATAAATTGTTGCGATTTGTTCATTTATTCCTATGCATACATTAATATCCTTGTTTTCATAAATATGATTGTTATAACTATCTCATATATGGTTCAAAAAAATATATGTATAGAATGAAGAAGACATTCATAAACTAATTCTGGGACATCCTTAAAAATTACAAAGTTTTGTGCTGGCTTCTTGTGAACGAAATCGCGAAAGGATGCTATTTAAAACATTTACGTATGTTCTTGGAGGAAAAAAAAACATTTATACGTAAAGACGACATAATTTTTCGCGACATGACATTTGCGAACGTCTTCGCACATTATCGGAAGTTAGATACTGATGCAACTTACATCGTCACTGTCATAATATCCGCATTTTAAACATGCACGTACCGTTCGCACACACCAGCGCACGATGAAGATCCCTAAAATAAAATAGCTATCCGGTTGGCAGTTAAACCGGTAATATGTTTCAGGAGTAAATGGCCGGATTCTGATAAACACAAGTTATGCGCTTACGCGCAATGTCTTTTCGACCGTCCAATAAATTAAAGCCTCCCCTTATTCCTATGAGCTCGAGCGTTCACCATTCGGTGAACAGGAACGTTAGTATGATTATAATTTATTCTTGATTAGCATTAATCCTCACGTTCGCTTCGATCGCTCCCTCCTTCTTTCTCTTTCTCTCGTTCCCCTCTATCTTTTTATCCCTATTCAGTTCTACCCGTCGCCCTCCTCTCTTTACCTCTCTTTCAGCATTAGCTTCACCGTAGCTTTTATTGGGCCATTGGTCCGGTCGTAACTTACACTTATGATTATTAATGCCGACAGATTTATCGGGGATTGGCACGAAAATCTGAAACGCGAAATAAAATGGTACATAAATTCAATTAAGGCCGGGTGTCGCGCGTGAAAGTACCATAGCCGGACCTATCGCGCGACGTGACGGCGTTTTCCTGAGCGAATCGTCCATCGTTGGATATCGGTATCGATAACTCGGGTATTTAATTTGATTGTGAATCGAGAGTGATACAATGTTTCTCCATGATATCGCTGAACGCGAGTAAAAGCCCACAATATAACGGAGAAAATCAACTGCTGAATATCAAGTATCGATTGCACCGTTTGGATTAAGTACGTATACTCGAATATTCTCTCTCTCTCTCTCTCCCAATCTAAGCAGCTATTTCGAGAATATTATGACTGCCAAATTTAACTATAGCGTTTGAATCTACTTTCTAAACCTGAATCAGTGAATAGTCATTAATTACCCAGTTGGCACTGACAATCAGTGAAATTCAACTAAAAAAGGAAGAAGAATGTTTGAACATATGATTAAAATACTGATATTTGTACGTTAATTTTAATATTCATTGAATTTGAGCACTAAAACAAGATTAATTAGATCACATAATAAAGATTAGCTAGATTACGGGATTTCTCACATTTAATTCACTGATTACCAATGGCATACTTGGCACCGGTATCAATGATTATCCACTGATGCAAATTTAGAGAGTGTTTTTACGTATATGCGTTGATAAATAAACTCATTAACGCGCTGTCGTAATATTATTTAAATATTATAAAAATCTGCAGATTTATATCCCATGCGGTATGTCACTCGAAAGATAATTAAGGTCAAGGAAGAAAACGGACAAACTCTCTAATATGCTAATTATAAAAAAAAAAGCCAGTCTGGCAGTCATTATATCTCGTTAATCACTCTCGGTCTTTTAAATGCCTCGCGACCTCACTCAATTAGCTGTTAACTCAGTGATTGCTTCTTCTGCCTGTTTTCTTATACGAGAGGATATTTTTCTCGAGATTCATGTAACGCATCGGGTAATTATAAATATCGGGACGGGCGATCAATATCGGGTGCATCGCGTTAGTCCGAATGACGTTATCAATTCAAAACCGGTATTAACTGCGGTAAGAAAAAGCATCAATAACCGAACGCGTCAAGATGTCACCATACTTGATTAATGGAGTGACTGTTGGGTGGATAATGATGGATGAGGAGCACGTCGTTTCTGGGTATGGATGACTAATCAGTCTACATTCGCGCTCCATTGAAAATTTTACTATTAAATTTATGTAAGAGCGTTATTCGATAGTAATATTTGCAACAACAATGATTGTAGTAATGCCTATTGCGTAAAAGTATTGTATATATTGCGTGGAACTGCTATGCGTTATCTCTGATAGACATTTCCGATAACGCTGAAAAATATGTTTCGAGGCATCGAGCGTATGAAAATGAGAGCGCAATGCTAACAACTACTAAAAAAAGATATGCTAAGAGTTGCCTTATACATTGTAACAAACACGAAATGTTCTAGATACGGTTATTTTTTTTAAGCCGGCTTGTAAATTTTCGACATATGTTAATTACGGGATGTTTCGGATAAAGCGTGCTATCACCGCGCGAGACGCATTATTTATCGACAGACACCGGAAGTAGGCGTCGCGATGTTCTGCATCTGGTGATATCGCGACGAAATGCGATATTTCATGTACGCGCAATCTACAATTCTTAATCCGCGTTTGTGTGTTCTCGCCATCGCCACCGCCGCGTCCCCGGAGACTCGGGAGAACGACATTAGCCACTCTTATCCATTCAAACAAAATGTCAAAGTGCCAGATGATAATGCGCGGAAGATAAATCAAGCATGCTGAAAAGATGACGGTGATAAATGTAAACACGTCTGCCAGGCGGCCCCGGAGATAGTTACCGAGATACACGACGGGTCGTGACTGATGGCGATGTCGTGAGATGTGGTATCATAATAATTCATAAAGGCCGAGGCCAGGAGGCTTAATCGCTGATTAATGAAAGAACAGACTTGTCTCGATCTTCGCTCCTTCTTTTTCTCATTACGTCTCTCTCCTTCTTTAACTGATCCTCCAACGCACTTCCCGCTTCTTCTCTTCTTTTTCTTTTCTTCTTCTTTTTCTTCTTCTTCTTCTTCTTCTTCTTCTTCTTCTTCTCCTACTTCTGTTTCTTGGCACGGTGATGCTGCTGCTGCTGCTGCTGATGCTGCTGCTGCTGATGCTGCTGCTGCTGTTGCTGCTGCTGTTGCTGTTGCCTGACGTATGTATATGTACCGGCAGAGTGGGACGAGTAATCCGACATGTGTTCGTTTGGGCGATAGACCCAATTAATGTTGCGGCGGCCACGCTGCCCTGTCGAGTTCATAATTCATTGGGGATAGCCCCTTCCACGAGATTCTTCAAGGCAGGGACGGAGGATGCAACAAATGTGCATCTTTCAGCTTCCCTCGTGCTAATGTCGATTAACGCTATTTTTGTTGTTCCGTTTAAACTTGCCTACCCTATTATAAGCGATATTTTATTACATCATGATAATTAAATATACATAGCGGAATCATAGATAATGTCTTGAAAAAACTTTTCTAGCTGAATTCATTCATTATATTTATTTCATTCATATATTTGAATGATGATAATAAATGAGGCCATTGAAATGGCGATTTCACAATCAAACGACTTGTATTTAATAAACAATGCGGTTTAAAAAAAAATGTCGACAAGCATTCATCTTTTTTTATCAATGTAACTGAATATATCTCGGAGACAATTTCTTATCAAATTAAAACTATCATTCGGCAGTCATTTTCCATGCAGCATAAAAGCTTGCGGCAACATTGTTACAACGCAATAATTCTGGAACATTATTGAAATAATAACTGTGCTACATGTGTTTTTCATTTTTTCGTACGTTTCGTCACGTAAATACAATTCGATAGAATCATGCTTTCTCTTTCGTGTTTGTACAGCGTTTATAGAATTTTGCGCAATATAGTAACTTCAGTCCATTACAGAAATTTAAGATAGATACGTGTGCAACAAGATAATGGAAGATAATGCTCTTATCGACAGTGAATCCGAACATGTATCTGCCGCCATCTAAAGTTATCATCCATCAACTTGAAATCGGAGTTTTAGATCGCTTTAATTTTAAATACTTCGCAAAAGGGACGTTTATTATTCCAGTTCATTGAGTGGGTGTTAAACTAATGGCCGATTTACACGACACTCTATTTTAAACCTAACGTCGAGCGGCGCTGTTAAGTTCTAGATCAATTATAACGCGCGTTGAATATTTATGTTCTGGAAATGAATATTTATGGCGAAAGATGTATAACGTCTCGCCTAGGGTATCCAATACATTCGAATTATCAGCCAATAATTATAACGTAAACCGGTGGCGTGATACACCGTAAAAAAACAATCGAATATATCATTTTTCATTAATACGTCATTTCGCAGTCCAGAATAATTTCCGGCTAGCAATACAACGAGAGATGTATATCACCCGTGCTTATTAATTAAAGAGTTAGTGAGAATCTACCGCATCTTTATATTTTGTAATAAATCTTGATAAATTTAGAAATTACACGTTACAGCAATTTTCGAGAGAAAAATCTTTTAACAATAATTTAGAATTATAGTTAATAAGCAGTTGAATGATATTTTATAAAAGCAAATATATTTCTCAATTAAACGAAAAGTATTCACGCTGCAATTAATCGAGTTATTTGAGCGAACGTAACGGTATGGCATTCCTCGTTTTAAAGAAACAGTCAGCCGTCCACTGCGCAAGTAATTACGCGCCCAACATACGCAATGCGCACGCGAATACCTTCTTAAGCTTGCCACTTAAGCGGCTGAGTAAAAATTCCCCGAGACTGTTATTCAAGAAATTAAGTTACTCGCCGACAATCTGGCAGCAACGCCGACTGACTTAATTATTGCCCCGTTTTCGCTTATTGAAGTACGCCTTGTATCGCTGTATTATAATTGCGCCATCTTTATGAAACGATCTCCCGTTTGCGATAACGCGAGATAATTGAAATTGCCTGCATTATAAAATACAGCTAAACACGCCATTATTTCCTGTCCATTTAGTATTAGGAATTAATCAGTATGCAATCCATGCAATGAAATATAGAACAGTGAAAGAATAATGCTGCTGAGACGTTATAATGTTGAATGTTGATGTGTTAATACTTTTTCAACATCGAATCTATATTGATTGTTATATACTAATTGTTATATTGTTGCAACTTGAAACTAAAATCGCTCACCCGGGAACAACGCAATTCTTTTATCTGAGCCGAGTAATTATTTAGAATAATCCCCCTCTCCACCTCAAATCTTAATAAAAATACACTTATTCGATGTGTTTTCACTTAAAACGAAAGAATCTGGCAAAAAAAAAACGCGGCGATCGGTTTCGAATTATTAAGCATTAAAGTTGAAGATTTTAGAGGCTAAGATATCTGTACTCATCTCGACTCAATATAGCGCTATGTATACGTTCTGCATTAATTATACAAATTCACTGCTTTAAAAACACAAATTCACTGCTTTAAAAACACAAATTCACTGCTTTACAAACAAAAATTCACTGCTTTAAAAACACAAATTCTTTGCATTAGCAATGAATTTGTGTTAGTGAAGCAGAGAATTTGTGTTTTTAAAACAGTGAATTTGTATTTTTAAAGCAGTGAATTTGTGTTTTTAAAGCAGTGAATTTGTGTTTTTAAAGCAATGAATTTTTGTTTGTAAAGCAATGAATTTGTGTTTTTAAAGCAGTGAATTTTTCGTTTTGAGTGAAAACACGTCGAATAAATGTATTTTTATTAAGAGGTGGGGAGGAGGATATTCTAAATAATTACCCTGAGCCGAAATGCCGAACAACTTTTCTATTTCGACCGCCATTTTTTGCCTAGTGGCTGTAATTAAATAAGCGCTTAGTATTATCAGTATAATGTAGTTATTAAGTCCAAAATGGAGAATCTCTCTTGCACTATTTTAGTATATCTAGAGCTTTAAGGAGTACGCGATACCGCCACCAGATGAACTCAGCGAAATTCTATTTCTCGTAAATAAAAAACCCTATAGGATAGAATATAAAAGGTGCAGCGTTATAAGATTTTTCATCCGTGTTTTAATAAAATAATTTCTTGAAGACGACCCAAGGGCTCCAAGATAAAAGTAAATGAAATGTATTTTGAAAGTATTTTATTGATTTTGTGTGAAAATTAATTTAGAAATCTGTGACGTTCTTGGAAGATGTAATATTTTTGGAAGATATGATATTGAACGATGTCCCTGAATATTGAATTGCAATGCCTGCAAAACATAAATTCAACATTGAACGTTGCTACAATATTCTTTCAACGGTGATTCTAAAACATAGATGTCGTAATATTGCTAGAATGATCTATGCTGTGTAGGAAAAATGAACACATTTCTATGAAATTGAATTACTATCATTTTTTTTAAAGTGAAGAGGTGAAATCTTGAATTTTTATCCTCTCTCTCTCTCTCTCTCTCTCTCTCTCTCTCTCTCTCCTTTCTTTAAAATATCAAATTGAAGAAAGATGCTGATATGTTCTTTCTAAAGAAATATGTTCTAACAAGATTCTAAGATCAGGAAAGGCGCAATCTATATCTATTATATCTAAGATATTAATTCAACATTTATGTGTTGTACGAACAAGTTACAAGATTTGCTAAAAGAGATTTCTGCGGTAACCGCCAAATTGATACGCAAAATCCACAATATCGTTTCACTCCGAAAAATCAGCCGTCTCCATAATGGATTACGTAACTTCGCGTACAACAAGGCCCTTCTCGTTGCGTCCTGATGCACGTCGGTTCGTTGGTATTCCAAAATCATCCTCGTGATTCTCCGTCCGGGTTCGCCGCGGACGCGTGTTGAGAATGATACATTATTTCCCATGCGAATGTTTCTTTGCCGCGTAATGGTCGATAAATAACACAAATTAATGCCTTATTCCAGACATGTCGGTTATTTATGCTCTGGAATAACTTTATCCCGGCGCGTGATTACCGGCAAACACGCAGCCCCGCGTTCTACACGTTCTCTTCCATGATCGCCTCCTCGTATACACGCACGCACACAACGATCCGGTCGTCCAGAGTTGTCTTATCACGAATTATTTGCCTGGACTCGCGGAATGTAGGTGAACCCGTCTTGATGTATCTACGTCCGTAACGAAAGAAACTGCATGCTACAGATTTGGAATCCGACGGATACGCGTTACCGGTCCGACAAACTGCTACTTTCGCGCCGTCATGGCCAGGAATAAATATATATATATATATATATATATATATATATATATATATATATATATACGTTTACTATGTCTCGGGATAAACCTCCGTCAGTTTTGTAGCTTAAAGATACCATTTGAGACGCGGCTATAATATAACTTGCTCTAAGTTTGCCCTCACCAGCATTTTCGTTCTCGCACGCAGAAACTTAATCGCGCGCGAACGCTGGTCGTTGAACAAATCAAATCCTAGATAAAACGTTTCTCCACTCAAGAAAGAGCGTGACTTGTTGAAGATCGATCGATATTCCATGTTTTACCAGCTGCTAAGGGGTTTTCAATCAAAAAGAATGTCCGATAACTCGATGCGCTTCACGCGCAAAAAAATGATTTATTTTATCGTATCAAGTTTCATGCATTATGGATCCCCGATTCGAGGACAACAGTTGTTTTACGGGATATTAAAATGAGAAAATTGCGTAAAATGAAAATTTGTTCGAAATAAGATACTGTTATATAAAAATATTTTTGTTCTTTACATAGTGAAATATTTTTTTTTATAATATTAAAACTTTATTAATCCTTTCTTTAAAATGTTTGTATTGAATTTGTAATATATCTAATGGAGAATTAATAATACTTATTCATTATTCATATATTTGATGTTAAATTGGTATTTGACATTTTTTAGTGTTAAAATAACACAATTTATGACCAAATAACATAAAAATAATGTAGTTTTAAAACATAAATTCTAAGATAAACGAATAAAAAATGTATACGTATTTTACCGAAGAAATATGCTTTCATAATTTGTTTCCAAATTGTATTAAGTATTACATTTTTTAATTTTTTATTTGTTAATTTTTATATAGTGTTTGTAATTACTTTCTAACCTTGTCTTAAATAAGTTAAATTAACACAAAAATTTGAGTAAACGATTTGAAATATGTAAAATGTATATATATATATATATCAAACACTAATAACTTTTATGGAGGTTGTTAGAAATTCAACAAAAAATATATTTATCTAAACAACGCTCCAATAAATAAATTTGAGATTGAAAATGTACATGCATGGAAAGAACAGTTTTACTAAAATATTAAAAAATTTAGCTAGATACAAATCTAAAAATAATTTTATTAAGCTAGCAAACTAATTACATGGAAGCTTAAACGTTTTATGACAATATCTAAAAAAGTTTTAACATACTAGCAACCAGTTTAAACGTTCTTGCACAATCAGTTTAAGCACTTCGGGTAGAAAAAAACGATTTTTCTGAATTATCTAAAAATTTAAGTAGATAGGTACAGAAGATAAAAGTTTAACAAAATTAGTTTGAGATGTCTGGCTAAATTTGCAGATACTTCAAAACCATTCTTTCTGTATGAAAAATTATAGCAAAACCATTCTTTCTGAAAACCATTCTTTATGAAAAACGGAGTCCATTGTTAATTTTATAATACTGACATGTTTTTAAGGAGAGTGCTGACTTTGTTCTGGTTTATGACTACTAGCATTCTTCCATACAATAAGAGGTATAATTCACTTCACACTGCAAATGTTTGCAATTTGGAGCATTTTTTAATTGGTCAATTCGTAAAATTCTTTCTTCTGATTGGTTAATGAAGTATTTGCAGCGGTATTTAAGTGAATATCTATCATACCTAAGATAGATATCTTCCTTTTCCAAATTCGTTCCCTATTTTTTGCCGCCAAACATTTTCACCCATTTTTTGTTACCAAATATCTTCGTAAATTTCATATATATATATATATACATAATACAATGTAAACGATTTTGTTACGTGCTATATATATATATCGTACAAGACTTTCCCTTAGTTAGGTAGTAAAATGTTAAATTTATATAAGCGTAGAAATCGCATTTAACATGTATGTATATTGTAACGGTTATAACCATTAACATATCTTCAAACGTTCCTCGGTAATGTGCACTCTACAACATGTTTATATTCTTTAAGATATGATATATAATGGCTATTACAGACCTATATTAATAACTAAAGTATTTTTCTTATGGAATTATTCCGAAAGAATCTTAATTTCATGCAATTTCCTTACCATCGCGTGAAGCAGCTGTTGTCTTTAAATCAGCCATTAAGAATAGTCAGATTAGCTTTACGTCATAAAGTTTTGCGTTACGATCTTATACCACGCACGTAAAAGAAATGAAAGCGAAAATCTTGATATAATATTCATTCGTGATTTATATCGTTAGACATAGATATTTATCTACCGAACAGTTTGCGATTATTTAAAGAGCTTCGATTTCACCAGTCATGTAAGTATCAAGACGAATGTGTTGCATTTATTTCGCCTGCGAGCTCGATATCGAAAAACGAAATCAAGGACATGGGAGAGGCAAAGCGATTCTTTATGCACGCGACGCGTGTCCCACATCGATGAAATGAACGTGTCAATATATGCAAAAGCGTAATTTAACGAACTTTACGTTAAATTGGTCGATTGAGGATTTTGTCGAATCGCACTGTTATCGATATTACCTTCTTACTTATGCATCACATAATTATTATTAATGTGTAAGATTAACATGTATGTGTCTTGTTGTTCTGAATTGGATGTATTCTGGCATTATATGTTCCGATGTGTTTCATTGAACTGCACCTCATTTCCACGAGAATTTCACTGAAAATCCGTCTAATAACTACTAAGTCTAATAACTACTTTGTTTAACGTGCAACATTTCGTAAATATTACCAACCATACTTTAATACTCTCTAATTTCTTTGGAGTGGAATCTTATTCTAAAGAAAAAATTAAACCAGTCTTAAAAAAAAAATCAATTTTTAATCTATAAGAGTGTGAGATTTCATTCTTCAGAGTGAAATTTATTCTAAAAGTTCGTTTTTTTTGAGAGTAGTAAATATTACCAAATATTAATAAATAAATAATAATAGTAATCAATTGTTTGGTAACGGAACAAATAATTTTGCTAAAATATTTAAATATTTAAATATATATATATACATACAGATTTGAAAATAATTTTGCTTGGCTCCAACCATAATTATGTTAGAAACTCAAGCATGATGAGCAATGCTGCAAAAAATTTAAACATTCTAGCAATCAGTTTGAGCGTGCTATATAATTATTTTAATAGTTCAACAAAATCGTTCCTTCAGTATAATTTAAAAAATTAAAATATGTAATTAGGTGGATTTTAGCTGGTTTATAATTAATTTTTACATTAACTGATTGAAACTATTCCAACAATGTTGTAAACTACTGTATATATCATTTAGACTTGATTATTATTATTATTACCAGACATTTTTCAATGTATACTCGTGTGATTATTTTTTTTAATATCCTGATACGTCTCTAACGTATTATAATATGTCATGATGTATAAAATGCGCTCACGGAAGAGATAGCGATCGCAAGTTCTTGACGTTTCTCGGTCGTATAAACTACGTCAACTCGTTCAACATTCCCCGCTCGAAGCTAATGCCAAAGTATATCTATGTAATTATTCACGTGTCTTCAGAGTATTTCCAATCACGTACATACGATAAAACAGATATTGCCGTTTATCTCGTGGATCCGAATCAAGGCCGCGAGTAATGCAATTCTTTAAACAGCTGACTCCAATCATTGGCAGTTGTGTCGAACTCGTTTCGCCTAAGAATAAAGATTGTCGTAATCTATTCGATATCGAATCGTACACGACGTTCGACCACACACATATGCAGTTCGATATATTCCTATCTTAAGTGAAAATAAATAATTAACATATTTTTTAAGTATAACGATATCTTGGCAAAATTATCTCGAATTTCTCTGAAGGCACGTAATCCGCAAAATCTTGAATTGAACAACAGACAAATAACGAAGCTTAACTTTTTCGACTTTCGCGAATGTCAATCGCGAGTGCTTCACCACAGACGATTAAACTTTCTCAAGAATGTCAACGGCGACCCACAATCAACAGGCTCGCTGATTGGTTTCGATGCAGCACAAATGCGTTATTTGCACATAAGATTGCTTCTTCGTTGCGTTTTTCGAGCTCTTCGCAGCTCTCTCATCTCCGATGTTCTCGATGTTTCTACACGCCGGTAGAAACCGATGTTGTCGCGCTAATTGCACGTCCAGGGCACAATTTACAGGCGCGAAACCGCCGGGCCGCCGTCGGTTTCGCCGTGTAAGAAGGACAAGGAGAGTAAGCGAGAAAGGGCGAAAGAGAGAAGGAGGAAGGGAGATATTTCATGTTCCTGGATGACAGTATCCTCAAAACATTAATAACATGTATCGAGCCCGCGACATTGTGTGCGCGTCCGCAACGAATTGTAATTTTATCGATCATAAATCAGACGCGTGATTTATAATAGCGATTAATATCTCTCGTTAATTTGTGTTCTTAATTACATCGGTGAGTTGCAGCGGGCGAATCGGGCGATCAATTACGGAATATGCGCTCGTCCACGCTCGTGCGAACGCAAACACGTACGAACGCGGACTCGTTAAGAGTCACTCGGTCGTGTCAAATTAAATAAAAGTGCGATTACACACCGACGGATTCCCAATGACTCCGGACTCGCTAGAACGATTAAAGAGACTGACGTGCCGTGATCGAAAGAAGAACGCGCATGTGTGTTTTGTCCTGTTTGCCGGGGACGCAGAAAAGTTTACAGGCCTGTTAACCCCGTGGGGACCGTCCCTCTTCTTCTTTCCCTTCGACCGTACATCGATTCGTTTGTCAAGTTGCAACTTTCGAATCGGAGGGTGAGCCAATATTTCAGGAACAGCGGAACCAAGATTGAGGCTAGGGAAGCGATGGGGAGGCTGCTGACCGCAGAGAAGATAAATTTGTTCCGCAATTGAGACGGGCGTGCCGCAGTAAATCTTGTCTATTAGGTATCTCTTCTTCTTCCCCACCGTAGGTATAAAACTATAAATCGAGAGGAGAGACATATCGCCATGGCTGTGTGTATTGAGCTGACCACGAGGAATCACGTGGACAAAAGAAAAATTTTCATCTGATACGACTCGCCTCAACCGGCTTATTGTCCTCGAGTGACAAACGTCAAGTAGATTTTAAAAATGTGAGAAACATCGTATTATGCTTTTTATACTTCTTGTTTATTAGAGCGTTATCAATTTGATATATAATATTAACGTAAAACTGATAGTTGGATAGATACATAGAGTGATTGTTATATCGTTCTAAGACAATCAGTCTAAAAATATATTAGGTGTTGGAATTAATTCGTAGCGTTTTACAAGTGATGGGAAGTACTTTCATTAATGTATTTTTTAATGCTCATGTGAAATAAATAACATTCTTTCATTAAAAAACGCTACGAATTAATTCCAACACCTAATATAATGGCTTTCAAAAGTTTTCAATCAAATGAATCATTTTATTGTATTGTTGAGATAAAAAATCTTTGGAAATCTAATGTACAAATATTTTTAGTATACTCTAGTATTTAAAATATCATATTTGATTCTAACAAGAATTATATTATAACCAAGAAGTAAACCACTGAGGACATTACGGTGTACAAATTTGGGACATTATTGGGCATTACTGGACATTATTTAAGAAAATGTGTATATAATTGTATATTATAATAAACGGTATGAGGTTATGCATTATTATGGCATTAATGGGCATAAAATTTGGGCATTACTAGGCATTAATAGGCATTGATGTACATAATTTTGATCAGCGGTTTATCCCTTGATATTAATTTATAATATAAAAAATATTGAAAAACAGATTGACAAAAATTAGCGTAAAATTATATGTTGGTCGGAAATTGTTCGTAGTTACTACTCAAAATAAAATAATTAAAAAAGCAAAGAAAAATTAAAAAATAAAATAACAAAGAACATAAAAGAAAAAAGTATAAATAAAGAATAGTACGAAATTAAATGAAATAAATGACAAGGAAAGTAAAGAAAACATAAAAATAAAATTAATTTGCGAAAAAAAATGAAAATATAATTTGCAATAAAAAAATAATTAGCAAATGTAGACTAATTTTTGATGTATTTTTATTATTACTCTCTTCGTAATCGATCTCTTCGTAAATTAGTCCGAAAGATTTTTCCCTAAATGTATATTTGATATGTTATCTCTCAAGTACTTTGTCGATCCACTAAAAACGGAGAACATGTAATCTTGGAAGATTATAAAGGCTTCGATACTTAAGTAACACGAGATTTCAGAGTACAGATATTATAATACAAAGAGGTAGAAATAGAGAAAAATAACTTCTTCGACTTTTATGATCTTCGAGCTTTACGATTCTTAAGTATTAAGATGCATTGTTAAGATTCATTTTTGAGTTTCCCATTTTATGGAGAAAATAGAACTATGTAAACGTAACTATAAAAACTGCAATGAAAATAACGTGTCCGAAACTGATTTAAGAAATGTGGTTTTATGCTCTTTTTTTTGTAAGTTTTAATTTAAGAAAAATCTCAAAATAACTCAAATATTTAGACACACTCTCCAAACTTGTGTCACTGTCAACAATAGAAAGACAGGAAGGTTTTATGTGTCAGCATAAATACTTGGGGCGCCATACCTTCAGAACTGAAATATACAGGGCGTATCGGATTTAATTTTATTCGATTTAGAAAACAGAGTTTTACTTTTCTCCGAGAGTTTCTCCTCTTTGGAAACTAACCATAGCCATCGTTCAATTCTAATATCGATTTATGTCGATATTATACGATGTTCATTCGTATACATTAGTCGTCGTTAGCTGACTGTAAGAACCGCGGCAGTCGATGACAAACCGGCGCGATCTTCCGCGCATGTGATAAATCGACTACGAGAAGCCGATTTAGCTAGCCCGGCTATCCGGAATCCTTGGCCGAGTGAACATGTACCTAATGGAGTCGTCGTTTGGCCGACGGGTATCCCGAAATACGTCGGTGTTGCACGCGTAACCCACCCGTTAATACGTCCGATACCTTGACCGCGTAATCTTTCGCAGGGGCAGGAGGTAATTAGCAGTAACGGACGGTTACGTCCGATATACGAACAATGGAACATCGACGATGCGATGGGAATAGGAAGAGGGCGATGGCTGAGCGAGTATGATAAATGAACGGCGCCTGACAAGCGGCCATCGTTGCCCGATGATGGATGGCCGGCGGTCCCGCTCCCTAATTATTTCATACTTTGCAATCAGAACGATAATCCATCCGCGGTACCTGCAGCCTGTCATGGATAAATCATCGGTTATCATTCCTGAGTCACAACACGTGTGCGTACTCGCTCGCGCGAGAGCAAAGGGCTTCGGCCGGGGGAAGAGGAAAAGAGGAAAACTGTGTTGTGCATACGTACTCTGTCAGTTTATCGTCTGTGAAAATTTTATCGCCTCGCCAGACAGAATTCTCTTTTACACACAATTTTAGAGATTCCCTGTACATACACTAATTCGAGCGGACTAAGAGCAATTAAAAATTCCTTTAATCTTTTTTTCGCAATGTACAACTTTTTTTTTTTTGTAAAATTACAAAGAAAAGATTGATGAAATCTTTCGACTGTTTTGTAGTATGGATTTAATTGGCGCGTGCCAGAATTAATATTAAACACTTTATCAGTCGAAGTTGCAAAAAGAAAAGAATAAAGACACAATACGTTAATTAAACTTTGATTATTTTAATTGGGAGCAAATCGTGATAAATTTTTTTCATCCAAAAATAAAAATATCTGTAAATTTAACGTTGTCACGCGTTTGATTGTCGTGTGACGTTGATTTATTGCGGTATTATTTGTTATCGTTAGAAGTATATTGATCATGTAAGATTTCAAATCTTATCGCTCTTCATAATACAAAGACTAATACCCGTATTCATAGTTAGGCCTTATATTTAAGGCTTTCTTAAATATTTATCTTTAGATATTCTACGAATTATTTCATTGGCTGCTGAGCATCTAAAGATAAATTTAAGGAAGCCTTAAATACAAGGTCTGACTATGAATACGGACATTAAAGTTTTTTAAGGCTATACTTTAATTCTCAACTACAGCTGTACATTGTATATTAAAAGTCACTCTATTTTATATTTATGGAAATTTTGGATTCGAGATTTCTTTTTTCCGCTTTACATTTTTCCATACGTTTCAATGAATTTTAATTAATTTTTTTTATATGTTAATTAGTGTTTTTTATAAAACACTGAACTGTATAAAATTCAAATCTGTAATAAAAAAAAAAGTTTTTAATATAATAATATTAAAAGTTATGTAAAAAAAAATTTAAGCAAAAGTTTTGATAAGACATCAATTTTGCTTTAAAAATCGTACAAAAAAACTAAGTAGCATTTAAAAAAAATTATAAATTTAAAAAAACATATATAAAATTTAGTTTCGAAAAATATATTATTTTAAATTGAGATATTTAAAGATAATTATAAATAAAATTGAGATATTTTCAGACATGCTTGAAAGTATAGTGAAAATAATTTGATAATAATATAATAATATAACATAAATTAACACAAATATTGAAATTATGATTAATTGTGATTAATTACAACGCATAAAAATTTATGATGGTGAACGTTGCACCGCGAGCTCTTGTTTCCAGTTTTTACTATAAAAATTAAATATTAAAACATCTCAGCACTTGAAAATAATAAAATGTTAATTTAAAAAATATCGGTTAAACAGTTCGTAAAACAATTATTCCATCATTTTTACATATAATTTATATAATTTTATTATTCAAAGTAAATGGAGCCAATCATTGCCTCACTTCCACAACAAAAATTCGTTTTCTATAAGTAAAACTATTTTTTCATCAGACTATTTAATTTCAAATATTAGTAAAAAAACTTACGAACCTGTAACTTCCTGACTAAATCAGATTTATAAAGCATCCTGTGTGTTTAGAGTATAGAATATAACTAAACCATGAAGAATAGAGACCGAACTAGGCTTTCAAAAAATCAAGTTCCTGAATTAGTATAATTGGTGATGTCCGATAGATAGTTTGAATGACAAAATTTCTCTCATATACACTTACATACAGTCACACACAATAATCAAAGAATAGAGACGGATATTTTTTGATATTATGTTTTGATAGTAAATTGCCATTAACAGGAAGACGTAAATTGTCATTAAAACTGCATAAAGAATAGAGCATTCTTCTTGTAAAACTGATACGACCTACCATGCAAACTACGAGAACGATGTTGTGGAACGGAAGCAACATCTCAATCGAACTAATTCAGGTGACCACTTCTGGACACATAATCTGATGGCATCGTCCATATAAGTTCATTCTCCTGGTCTCTATTTTTCATGAACTGAACCTTCATCATAAGCAATTGATGGAGACAGATTCAAACTTTTTTTTACCTAGAATTCAAAGTCTTAATGCAAGTCGTATGTCATATCAACTGTCTAAAATTTTTATTTAGCTAAAAAAAATTTATAGAGTTGAGGTTAAACTCGCACAATGTAGCAACGCTTAGAAATGACCGACTAGATGCCACCCCGATGGAGCCAAACTCCATCGCTTCATTTTAGAGACAGAAATTATCCAGCAGAACGCTTTCACCATCTTTCACGGCCGAGTTGTTAAACTCTAGATATGTTTGTGCATAATGATCGTTAAATTCAGTAAATTTCCAGAATATTTTCAGTGCAATAATTGTCCGGTATAACCAGGAAGTCTGCAACGTAGCTGTTAACTCTCACAAACATAAAAGGAGGGTACAATTTTTTTCGTGACCATTCGGAAATTGTTTTATTCTGCATTTTCTTATACGTATTTTTCTTCATAAAAACTAAAAATATCATAATAATGAACTAAAGCTCAAGGAAAAATTGTACATTGTGTGCGTTATGTGTGCGCGAAATAAAATTAATAAAATCCCTCAGTCATTTAAAAACTTATAATTCAAAGTTGAATTAACAACTGTGAATTAATTTTTAAATGATTAAAACATAACTGACAACGATTTTGTAACGATGCGATGTAAATAAGGATTTTACTAATTTTTTTTTTTTAATGTAGTGTCATTATTGTGATATATTTTCGATTTCCATGAAGAAAAATGATAAGAAAAAATGAAACGACCCCCAAATGGTTGCAAAAAAGTGAAAGTTGTACCCTTTTTCGAAAAAGGTGTCAACTACAATTTATTAGCACTGAAAAATAGAACACTTTACTTCTAAAAGAGATGAATTATATTGATTTATATCCCTCTGTAATATGGACGCATTGTTTCCTTTGAGAAATGAGAATACTGAATTTTTAATGCGGCATGCCTCGCACGAAGCAATGATAAACTCCGCCTTTGCAACGCCCTCTCTATAATATTCAGACATCTCATAATGACAAAAAATCTACAATATCACGGTTGAAATCAACGTTTGCATGATTAGTGGGCTGTCGAAGCCGACGTTTAAGTGGTATTAATAATTCAATGTTTCGATGCGAACCTTCGTAAGACGTTTATTATCCCCGGCTATAAACAAAAGGAAACGCATCGTGCGATTGTCTTGCCACGATAATGTAGCGAAACCTTATCATTTTTGCAACGCGTATTATCGATCTTATATACCATTAATGTAATGTAATTCACTTAAACACTTATGATCTTTCATATGTACAATTGATGAGCTAGAATTATTTAGTTAAACTTCTAGTGCACTCAAAACATGAATTGGTTCTATTATTGCTGATTGCTTTCTAGAATGATTATTTACTCAATACTTTTTTTCTTTTTCTCGCGTGGAAAGAACAATTTTGAAGAGAGTATCTGGAAATTTAAGTAAATACAGATCTAAACATAATTTTGTTAGAATATTAAAATAATTATGTAGAGGAAACTCAAACATATAATGACGAGTTTGAACAAACAAAGTTTTGACATTCTAATAACCAGTTTGAATGTCTTATATGATTATTTTGATAGTTCAACAAAATTTATTTTCAGTTCTGTATCTAGCTGAATTTTTATATACTTCAGCTGTTCTTTCCGTGTGTAGTTGATTTCCGACCCTTCGCTCGATGTCGGAATATAGTGATGGCGACTGGCAGCCGCGCGACTTGTAGTTTACATTAGTTTCGTCGTAAAAGCCACTCTTCTCATTTTGTAATGGCACCGATGCCAAAGGCGATCCAACGTCAAGCCAATAATTTGAAGGATACTCCACCAAAGTGCCGCCATGCAAACAATTGGCCCCGGCATGTCTAATTGCCGCGGATGATTTTCAAACCGCCCGTCATCCCGCGCCTAATAAATGGATACACCGGGATCCCTTAAGTAGTATAAGACCCGACCATTATTTTTCGACGAACGCCAAAGGTTACAAAAGGCTGTCTAATTTACCTTCTGGCGGCGCCGGCGCATCATATTGGCCGCCACTCACGTTCGCTCGATGACCTGCGTGATTCTGATAATCAACAAATTTTCGACGTCGGTAGCGTCGTAACATACAAACGAGGGAACTACGTCGTAATAACGATCAAAAATTTCACGCAAACAGGAAGATTAGACATAATGAAGATGCTTCTCTTTACACGTCTGCAATTTCCTCGCCTCTATTAATGCGTAATTGTTCGCTAAAATGTATCTGTAACGATTACATCTACATAATTGTGTCAATAATTGTGTCGTATAAAAATATGTCTCTCAATCTGTTATCGAACAAAATATCGTTCCGTTGATAGAAAAGTGACACATCTCAAAATTAGCAAAGTAAGGTATTTTTACAATTCTATCATAATTGAAACAACGTTATAATTACAATGAATATGCATATCACTTTCTTTCTACTTTATACTTTCAATCATAAAATATTCTTTAAAACTACGTCGTGAGTTTTCAAATTTCGAACACTGCAATTTTATTATAGTGTATTTTATTTCTTATTAAAGTTGTGAAACTTTTCCATTTTTTAGAAGAGTCACAGATATGTTTGTTTTTCCAAACAAAAACGTTAATTTTTAAGGTCAATTTCCTTTCATTATACATCTCAAAAATGTTAATTTTATCACTTTTCTATCAACAAAACGATATGTATATCCAAGAATTTTTGGACCACGGTGAAACCGCCGTACAGATTGCGCGGAGATCCCACAAGCGCGTTACGCGCGCCAAAGGGACGCGCAGACAAGTAGGGGAGGGAGGGGTACTGTAGAATCGAGACAGGAAACGCCGTTACCCGGGCGGCTCTTTGATGTCGGATGTTTACTTTATGGCCGCTGCATGATTGTGACAGCGTCGGGCTGTACCGAAGGGCCCGTGACGTCATAAATGAGGTAGTCCCTCCTCTCTCATACTCGGAGACCCTAGCCCAACTTGACCCCCTACCCTGTCTCCCTCCACTTCATCATATAACCCACAAACGCCTGCAATCTCTCGACCATGCAACCCCTCGCGGACAGCCAGTGTCGTGTTATAAACGCTTGGTACCTCATATACACATCGGACACGGTTCTATTTGTAGTACGTTACATGTTTTTTTTTTTTTTTTTTTTTTTTTAAGTACATTCTCTCCGCGTTGCACGACAAAGGCGGTGCGCGATGCATGGATTTATACGACGCGATTTGAATATGAATAATTTGCAATGACATGGCGGTGAATATATTGCTTGTAATAGAATGTGAGAGAAAATTAAAATATCGTTGCATTTTTTAATAAATTGTTAATATTTGTATTCATAAACGTGTCATATGATATTTCGAATAAGAACTACCATGGTTAATTTTGGCTTAAATTTTGATAATACTCCCAGACGGCATTATACTTTCACTCATAAAGTATTCTTTAAAACTATGTCATGAGTTTTCAAAATTCGAACACTGTAATTTTAGTATAGTGTAAATTTAATCTCTTATTAAAATTGTAACATTTTTTCATTTTTTAAAAGAGTCACAAATATGTTTGTTTTGCTATAAAAGCTTATTAATGTTTAAGATCAATTTTCTTTGCATAAGCGAAATTTCATCCTTGAATTTCGATTTTTATTAAATAAAGATTTTAATATTTGAGTTAAAAACTATCTTTAACTGATAATATAATAGAAAATGTAATCTAATAAACGTAATAGAGTTGAAAAGTAATCCTGAATTTGTCCACATTTTTTAAAAAAACCTAAAATACTAAAAAAACTTGAACTGGTTAAAAAGACATTGCAGCCGGAAGAAGTAAAAATGTAATTCAGAAAAGTTATGACATCTTCTGTTCTGATTTTGGACATGCGGACTGTCTAGACATTTTTTAAATTTAGGCCAAAGTTATTCTTACTGAGTCAAAGTTACAGTATTTATTTCATAAATATTTTAAACTTCACGTATAATACGCGCGATAAACTTGACACAGGGTCGTGTCAGAAAATTTCTAGAACACTGCAGAGACATCAATAAACGATATAGGATGCGTTCCAAGTTACGCATGAAAGCATGATGTATCATTTTATTTTCCATGGCAAGTATTATTTAATTCCGCCATGATTTTATCCTTCTTTATTATTCGGCGAATAACAGAGACAAATGCATCATGCACTTCATGCATAACTCGGAACGCACCCCTATTTGAAACGGTAGAGCCGAGACAAAAATATATATATATGTATATTTATATAAAAGGACAAGGTCCTCTAGAATGATGGCGGAGTATCCTGATCGCTAACTCGGTACTTCAACGAAGGGGGCGAGCTAGCTGAGGTTTACGAGTCGGGAGAGCCTTCTGACGAGGGCCACGGCTTTACGTCGTCGTGTGTCACGCATCGTTACTGCCGCAACGCCGTTATGAGACGTTTACGATAAGATATGTCGCACCTTTCGCCCCTGACAGCCCACAGATTTACCGTTGGTGGCGAGAATATAGCTTAAGGAGGACAGAACGAGGACCGAAGAGGCGGAGGAGGGGTAGTTAGAAGAGTGCCGCATCGTGACGGCCGTAATGGCGGTGTCTGAAAGATACCTTTTGCCTAGCTGTCGCAGGAACAATATTATATGCTTTATTAATTCCGATCGTTTCGCGAGGCTACGTCTCGTCGGGATTAACCGAATGACCGAGTTGCGCAATGAATGCGAACCCGATGATATCCGTTACTAAATTTAGACGCGATAAACGTGAAGACTCGTGAAGATTAATCTCCTCCGGGCAATTGAATGTCCGTGACGTGGCTAATACTCTCGTCTTATATCAGTTATATCGACACTCGGCTAATACGACAGATTCATAGATATAAGCATTATCATCGATGACGGTAACGATGGAAGTAATATTAGATTCGAATATCGATAAATTGTTGGAAAAG
Organism: Acromyrmex echinatior; assembly: GCF_024713525.1. Lineage (NCBI taxonomy): Eukaryota > Metazoa > Arthropoda > Insecta > Hymenoptera > Formicidae > Acromyrmex > Acromyrmex echinatior. Next base: position 7,234,932 of record NC_141859.1, on the reverse strand, counting down.
TCTGTAATCTTAAATTATATATGCAAAAATAAACTTGAATTACATTAATCCTTTCATTTACTTAGAGAGAGGCACAGTGGATACTGGACGACCGGTCTGCTCGAGTCATCCTCGGTCATGTCATCACGATACATCGGGACAAAACGTGCAGAGTGTAATTACCAGGCTGAATGGGCAATTTATGCCTGCATACATTGTAGATAAGTATCGTCCCATAATTGCACGGAGGTCTACAAATTATATGTATAATCGTATAGTCGAGGACAATCTTCTCCGGTTATATTATAGTCACGAAGTTTCGTCTTCAAAGAATCCTTGAATGTATGACATAGATTATCCTAAGCGAGAATCTCGTGGATTGACGCGCGGTAATACATGCAGACAGTTTGACAAATGCTTATTATAATGTCTGATTTGCGTGCACACTTGTGTATAATGATTTTATTTTACATACAATTATATATAAGGGATAGACAAGATAATATGAACACCTGCGAGGTATGCGTTATTTATTCTATTAGATATTATAATAAGAGGTTGGTACATCATTTGCTTGCAACACACATTCTATCCTTGTTGGAATAGAATCACACAATACTTGAACAATTACCAATGGAATGATATATTATTCTTTTAGTAGAATATCTTTCAATTATTTTTACATAAATGATTGTACGAAGAAATTTGCTCCACTTTATTGTCCAAAATGATTCCCTTTTCTTCAAAATTTCAATATCTTTTCTGGCTAATGCAATCGCCTAATTTAAATATAATTTGTAATTTTGAAGAGCAGAATGAAAAATAGATTTCTTTCAATATCTTTCAAGCAATTAGATGTTCTGCTAAAATGATATAACACTTGCTACACTATTCAAGCATGTATGACTCTATTCCAACAGAATCTGTATTAAAAACAAATAATAGATTGATCTTTTTTGTTAATCACAGTACAAGCTTGACGCCAGTAATATTGTAATTTTAAATTTATCACTTTTTTGCGAAGGTAGAGGAAACCTTCCTATTAAAAGCCGGTAACAGACGGTACTTTGAAATATAAGTTTAGATAAAATGTTTCTTACATATTTCATATTTTTATTATAACTTTTTAATAAAGCATTTAAAAAAACCTACATTTATAATATTTTTTTCTTATTTCAGCTCACAGAACATACTGTTAAAGTTCATACGAAAAATCTGGAGACATTCTCTATCTCTCTTTTCCTCTACAAACTATTATACGTGCTCTGTTCCTTTCTTTTTGTTCAACTATTTTATTACTTTCGATGATACTGAATTTCTTAACAAAAATAAAAATCATTAGTCCATATTTTCTAACGAGCAACGAAGAACGAAAGTACTCGATGACTAATGGCGGTTTCGACAGAGGGAAAGAGCATGCCAAGCAACGCTGCTTGTTTAGGACCAGGACTGTGTATTAACTTCAGCTTCCGTGGTATACTCGCTTGGCAATCGCTGGGTCCCCTACTCTTGCCGAAAACGCTAATGGGGAACGCATACAGATTGGGAGGGCACTTAGCGGACTTAGCGCCCGCGGCTACTTTATTTACGCCATCGGACGCACATGTCGACCGTGATGGCAACGACAAGCCTATGCATACAGTAGCACTCGATGCTAACCGACTGTGCAAACATCGTCCGCGTAGCTCGTGTTTGTGAACGGTCCCGCTGCTCTCTTCGCGATTGCGGTTGGTCCCCGCTAAACTGACGTCATGATGCTCATGTCAGTCGGAACGTCGGTGCTACTGTACGGTCTGTTTGCAGAAACAACTTTAACCGTTTGACACTTTCGGAAAGATCCCCCGATTGGTTGGCACGTACGCTAAGCAAATATCCTTTTAGTGTAGTAACGATGCTCAATTTGATCGTTTCGGAATCTCCGGAATTTTCTGCCCGCCACCTTGCGCGGAAAACAAAATCCAACGAAAGCTGCTAGCTCTATTCGTTGAAATCCGGAATATATAGAACAAAATATATCTGTAGATATTTTCTCAAGAGCAGATCAAAGGTGCAAAAGGATTGCGATGTTGCAATTAATTTGTGAGTTCTAAAAATTGAAATCTTATCCGTACATTAAAAAAAGTTTGGTGTAATATCTCAAATAATCAAGTTTGAATGATATCCATACTGCACACAGAATATTTTATTCGATATTCTGGAAATGTTCTCGCGGTCTAATTTAAACTTACGTTTCATCTTTGTTGTTAAATGTGAAATATAAGAACAAATGATACTCATCATGAGCATTGTAAACGTAAATCGAGCAATTTGAATGTAGGGTTTTCTGCATGTCCTTAGGAGAGCTAGGTGGAACAATTTTCATCAAATGTTCAGTTAATATAATACAATATTTTGAGCAACTAAATGCTGACTTTTTACTTTTCTTAATTATTACCAAATAGTTGATTACTATTGTTACGTTGGATAATATTTATCAAATATATACTAAACAAAATATATTTGATAGCTTTACTTTTTTCAGTATATGCAGTATTTTGTCGCAAATTACCGTTTAACATTTTCATTTTATTTCAATCAAGATTATTAAAATTTACATGTAAGTCGTTGATTCTGAATCGAGATACCTACGAGATACCTATGAGGCAAAACAGTGTCGCACTTGGTCCGTCAAAGTCCCTTGCACGCCAGTATTGTCAAGACATTTGACCGATTGCGAAACCGCTCCAATAAATCCAAGGGGGAATACAAAGCCCCTTTATATAAACGGCGTACAAAGATACTTTTGCAGCCCTCCCCCTCCCCCTCCCGGACAGAGTCACGCCTATTCGGCCTATTCGCCACTCAAATATTTCATGTTGACACTTTCGACATTAACTCTATTCGTCAGGGACTTGTGCCTATCCACGGTAGCGCCGTATTCATCCGCGTGACAACGTCGGCGTGCACGCTCCTCGGTCTTTTCTCTGCCTTACCGCCGTGTGACGGGCAGCTGTTCGCACCCCGTGTATCCCGCGTCCCCGAGTCATTATGTACAAACTGCGCGCGTCTCGTTGCCTTTGTCGTCGGGAACGTTCTGTTTAGACAGGCCTCGTTTCCGGATGTCCAACGCGAATTTCCCGCTGCAGCGACGTTTCACCGGCGTGCAGGTGCGTCGCTCCTGACCATTTCGTCGCAGGTTGAAGAACAACGCACCACTTACGTTCATTGTCTCTTTTTCCCTTCGCCGCTCGGATATTTGGCGCCAAGAATTTTTATTTCTCGAAGAGTTTCATTACATTCTCCGACGATGAGTAAAATCCAGGATTCGTGAGGATTTTTCGTAGAATTCTTCAGAATTTTTTAGGATTTCTATATAATTCTATAATTTTTGGAAAATTTATATAATTTTATAAATTTTTTTTAATTTATCAGATTTTTTTTTATATAAATAGAAACATTTTTTCATAGAAATGCTGACAAAATTTTTTCCAGAATTCTTTCGATATATGAAATCTGAAACATTCTAAGATTTCTCAATCTATTCTAAAGAAAATTTATAAAATGTGAAAAAATCTAAGATATATTTTTCAGAAATCTTCATCAATTTGAAAAATTCTTAAAATTATTATGACATCATATTATAATTTTTTTCACCAGTGACATATCTTAAAGTATCTACATCAGACGTAGATACTTCGAGGTCAGTAGAAATTTTTACGATAGGCAATAAACGTTATAATATCCTCGTAGAAACTGTACACGATGAAAACAATCTCGTGCTGCGTTTGATTATAATTTATTTCGCGATATAGCACGGTAAGCGATTAATAATAAACATTAAATATTACACGTTTTACGACATACATATACATTTATGCCTGGTACTTGAAACTTGATCTTTTATACTTTCGTACATTTCCATTTACATAACTAATATCGGTGCATTGAATTAAAACGTATGCAGATATCGCACACAGAGTGGGAGAATACTAAGTTTTTTTCCTTAAATAAAGTCTCTTGATGTACATATCTCTATCGAAGCTATCGAGACGACGTCGGGATCACGAGATATTATTCTTTGGAGGATAGCAGGAGGCACGCGAGGTGCGAGACATTCAAATAGCGAGTGCCGAGCTCCCGCGACCGCAAATCATTCGGATCCCCGCCTCACACCGGAACCGGCTAACAGTTTTGTAAAAAGCTTTTGTGAGTTCACCACGCTCGTAACTTCAACTTTGTCGCCGACGGTGTTTCCATCGTGGGACAGGAGACGACCAGACCAGACCTGTACGCCGGTGCTAGTGCGGCAGAGGGATTACAGCGAAGCACAAAGGGGTCGGCGACGGCGGATCTGCGGCGAAAGGGGAGGAGGAAGAGATAAAGCGGAGAGGGTGAAAGAGGCGCTTCTCTCTCTCTCTCTCTCTCTCTCTTTCACTCTGAAATTACAGCCTCGTAACTCCCAGTAAGCGGGAAAGAGCGTATGTGACAGCGGGCGGACAGGCGCGCATGGTTTTCCGGAAGTTTTATAGCCATCAGGGGGGGTGTTCCAGGGGTGTTTCGGGCCGAGCTACCCGGCCGTTGCCTTACGCGGTCTGCACCGTTACATGGTTCCCGCATTCTCGTAAACAACCGGCCAGACGTGCTTATCGTGTTTCTCGCGACGCGCACCGACTCTGGTACCTCGTTTTGATGCACATCAATTCGCGTAACGTTCCGAAGATACGGCAATAATGCGCGCTCGGCGATAAAGGTATCTTTTAAAAGACTAACTGTCGCTCTTATTGTTCAAGCGGACTCTTTAAGCTTTACTCGCGATTCCCGCGTCTCGAGATCTACTCACGCAGTATCTGAAACCATGCAAAAAGGAATCGGGTCAATTCTTTTTATCTTTTCCGATATAAATTCTTATTCTGATTATCCGATTATGTTGTCATTTTTGCCGAATTTATTATATTCATGCAGTGTATGTGAAAACAAAAAGAAAGCAAACTGAAAGTAATTCTTTTCTCACATAAATTTTGATTCTGTATCGATTATATAGTCATTCATAGATCTCATATAAGATCGTATATAAGATCTATGGGTCGTTTTTGTCAAATTTATTATATCGTACGATATCTAAAAATAAAAAATTCTTTGATATTCATAGTTCGTTCTCATTTGAAGATCTTAAGTATATCTTAAAATGCTAATACAGTTCTCTGATTGATTCATGACATGAGACCATCTTAAGACTGTACTTAAATATAAGATCCGACTATGAATATGGATTTCTGAATCTTTTCTCATATAAATTTTTATTCTGTATCAATTATATTATCATTTTTGCCGAATTTATTATAGACTTGAATGCATCAAGTTTTATGAACGTTAATTATAAAATCTTTTTATTTCATATGTCCGTTTAAAGTGTTTTTTATCGAAAAGTTATGGTATAACTGGTAACCTTGTAATCCGCGAACTAAATGGGCAAAATATATAGGATGGTTGCGTGACGCAAGTTATATATGTACATGTATTGGTCGCGTGCACTAGGATTATAGTTCATTTAATTACGCTATAAATCTTACAATCGCGATGCACAAATTATTTCGGTGCACGTTTACAGTTCTGCGAATAAATACAACTCAGTGCCGTATGGAATTTTTGCGACGTTTTTATCATGGATATTAACCCAATCGCCGTCGAAACTGTTAACTTAATTTATATTTGACTTAATTTATGATTTATAATTTGTTAAATTGGAAAAATAACATTTAAAAAATTTAAGAGATTTTTAAAATTGTCATATTTGCATTCAAAAGTAATTTTTTCATCGAATTATCTATTTTTACGACTTTTAAGTAAATAAAACAAATGTCAAAAGTCATCGCTGCGACGCGTGAAGTGATAATGTAATATAATATAATGCTCCGAGCACGCTTGAAAATTTATTAGCAATCAGTAGACGTCAATATTATCGATCGACATGTATTTTCAAAGTATTTCAAGAAGAGTTGCAGCATCGTCTTACAAGTCATCGCTTAATGGCTTCCGCGTTGTCGTAAACTGTCAGCCGATGTATTTATAGAGTTGCTGTGATACATAACTGCAGTATCCTTTCAAGTATCAAGAACCCAACATAAATATGATAACGTTACGATAACAGCTATAATTAGCATGAAAGAGAATACATATTTTAACATAAATGTTTGCGTCTTTCTCTTTTTGCATTTCCTTCAAAAGGTATCGCTTGCGAAAGTTCTATTTTTTTTTTATCTCAACGATTTATAACACTAAATATCGTTCGATTAGCTAAAAGTTCCTATTTATTTTATTTACTTGAAAAAAAGAAACGACTAGTTTGAAAGTAAAGTTTCATAATTAACGAAAAGGCATCCGCTTCGAAAGTGAACATGTGAAAAAAAAGTGTATCTCGGAAATGGAAAGCGGGGATGAATCTAGGCGATGAAACGCCGCGCCACGTTTACCGCATCGTCGACATCGATCAATCAATATACCCGGTAGTAGTGGCTGCCCACGTGATACAGTAAGGGGGATTGGGATGGATATTGGATTGCAAGATGAAAGCTGCTCGTTAAATTAGTTTCTAATCTGTCTGATCTCTGAAAGCGCCGAGTCCCGAGCTTCATTCTCGTGCGTCTAATCATTAATCTCTGCCAGCAGATGTGCCGCCGTCATTGATTTAAATCACCGACGCGTTGGTTAACCCTTCCTAATCTAGTCTGCCCGTCTGGACCGGCCTGATGCCCGATCGGATTGTCGGAACGAGATAACGTGTACTTGCGTATACACAGAAGTGGAAGCAACGTGTTCCGCGTTCTGAACGGCTACGGAAAGGAAATGGAAAAGAAAATCTCGTTTCGATCGACACTGTCAATTTCTTTTTTTTTTCTGCCTAGCGGAAACATGACTCTGAATTACGCAGACACGGTTTAAAGGAACAAATCCGTATTGCATATGCAAAATTATGCAGATGGTAATTGTGAAACACAAGTATTTACTCTATTAGATTCGTGGATGAGAAATAATCAATTTTTGTGAAATTATATTCTCTCTCTCTCTCTCTCTCTCTCTCTTTCTTTGTTTGAATAGTACTAATTATAAATATTTATTAAATATAAACATATATTTATTAGATGCAAGCAAGAATCGATAATTAGATTTAATTATCGTTTTTTTTATTAAATAAATTTTTACTGTAAGCAAGCAAATGTTTAGTTAGTGCTATTAAAAGATATAATATGTATATAGTACTTTAAACTTAGTACATTTTTTCTCAATGGACGTATAAGTAAAAATTATTATTTAATATATAGCATAAAAAGCTTTCAAATAAATTATAAAATATATAAATGAAGATAACATAATATAACTTGATTATGTAAATTAACGAATTTGTTCTATAACATATAGATTATTCCTTAATCCCGGAACTGACGACAAAATCTGTAACACAATTACTGACGTTGGAAGACCCACATAATTTAATTATAATTAAAAAGTATGTTAATTAATTCCAAATAATCGAGGCAACATAAGTAAAAATACATACAAATAATGAATATTAATTATAAGAATATTTTAATAAAAATAATCCAGATAAAAAATTGCATTGACTTTTTTGACAAAAAAATATAACTGAATGGGTTCAAGAAATCCACCGTCCATTTCGGATAGTTAATGTGATCAAATATGATGGTCGAGTAATACTCGAAATACATAAAAAAATAAGAAAGAAAGTAGAGCAATTGTATTAAGCCGCGTATATCCAGTTGTATCCATCCCTCCGCGAAATCGCGCACGGTGACAGCGGAAAGAGAAGCAGGGATGTCTCTCGGCGAAAATTTCGGTACACGCTCTTTGCGGGGCCATCCGCGACTCGTGAGCGCAGCCGGAGACGGTAAATCAAGCCGCGAGAGTGAACTCTCGGCGGTGGCAAACAATGCGCGACGTGACGAAGGCATTGTCGAGTTTACGCCCCGCGGGGTGCACTCTCCGGCTAACATCCCGAGCCCAGTTCACTCACCATTATGGAACGGGAACGGGAACGGGGCGGAGTGTGGGGGAGGGTAGGGGAACCCCATCAATTACATGGGAAATTGCGCTCGCATTATTTATGTGCGTATACACCGACACGAGCCGCGTACTAGGCCACGCCACGCCGCGCCGCGCCATACCACACGTTATGCTACGCTACTCCACACCACACTACACTACGCCGTGCCGCATCGTGCCGTGCCGCAGTTCTCCGCAGCGGTTATCGATAGCCCCGACAAAGAGGACATAAATAACGCCTTTTGCGCTAGTACACGTTCTGTATGCTCATATCGGTATGGACGTGTATACGCTTCCCCCGTTATTCGCGCATCGGACGGATGATTCTTAGTAAAGCGGCGATCCATTATCGGCGCTGGCGCGCACCGCCCTCTTAACGTTAGGTCTCTCCGCTGTTTAATCGAGGAAGCGGAGAGACGCGCGCGCGCGGGCGTTATTAGCTCGCAACGCAAATTACCGCGATAATTATCACTGTTTATAACTTCATTTTAGATAAGCCTGAAGTAAGAGAGACTACGATTGCGTTAGAAATATTTTGTGAACCGTTATATAATATCTTATTTATCTTATGACACACCTCATGCGGAAGTTTGTGCAGGGAATAATGATCGAAATCATAAAATCTGTCTGGAAAACGCTTGAAATTTTCTTGTATTATAACTAGAGTTCTAGATAATCAAAGACTCGATATTGAGTCGGTTAAGTATTAAATTGTTAGTTTGCTGCCTTCGTTGCAGTTCCTTCTAGAATAATGTAGAACTACACGGAGAAAATTTTATCTTAGAATTTACTCTGAACTTGGTTTCGAAGAATTTTTTGTGTGATTCTTTCTAATTTATTAATATTTCCGGAATAAAATATAAAATATATTTCAATAATTTTACTTTTATAAAATAGTAAAATAGTAAAATAGTAAAATTTCAGTCATCTTAAAATATATTGATTTGGTTCCTTATGGTTTTAAAAATATAGTATATATAAATATTTTGTGTGTGTGTGTGTGTGTGTGTGTGTGTGTGTGTGTGTGTGTGTGTGTGTGTGTGTGTGTCATGTCAAATAGTGATAAACATATAAAACATCTAATATAAATTTTACATTACATAATATTTTCAATTTGACTTACATTAATCGCTTATGATAATTTTGCAACATGATAATTCAATATCCGATGACTTTTATTAAAATACCGCTAAAATTGCTTACTCATAAATAATACGTGATACCGCCGACAGGTGGACACAACCGAGTTCAGTTTCTCATAAGTAAACAAAACCAGTCAAGGTAGAATAAAAGGCGCAGAATTACGAAATTATTTATCGACTTCAGATTTGAATTTGACAACGAAAATAAATGAGGGTTGTACTTTGATAGGACATTTTTTAATTTTGTATTAAAATTAATTAAAAAATTCTAATAATTCTTAAAAGTTATATGTGCCAAAATGTAATAATATATTGTAATAGCAACTACTAATCTGTGTTAAAATATAATATGTAAATTTTCCTATAAGTGCATTGTAAATATTTTATCTTTGAATAATTTACAACTTGCTTGGAAATTTTTATTACGTAGCTTGTAAAATTTTGTATATTAAAAAATTCCTATATATCACTATTGTTAATATTTAATAAATTATTAAATTGTTTCACGTTTATCCCTTGCAGAGAATTTTGCTAAAATAAAATATAACGAAAAATTCTTTCCATTTATTGATTACATTTAAATCACAGCACCATTTTAACTTCTTATTTATGATAGTAATACTATACGTTTATATGTGTAATAAGTAAAGAGAATTTGGATAAAATAAAATAATAAAATTGCTTTAAAACAATTGTAAAAATGTACGAAAGTTAACCTTATTCCTATTGAGTCAGAAAAAGTGATAAAAGGCATTGAAATGCTTTTACTCAATACGCATGCGTAGCCTATTTTCACTTTCACATGCCTTTTATCACTTTTTATGATTATTTACTGACTGTCAGGGGGAGATAAGGATATAGCTTTCGTCGATTTTTATAATTATTCTAGAACGATTTCATCATTTCGTTTTATCCAAATTTTTCTTTATTCACAAATGGCACATAACAAAAATTCAACGTGTCATTTCTCGCTTCTAACGTTACGATTCAATATGATTATGGTGACTACTCAAGAGCTTTAAATCCGATTAAACGTAGTCACAATCAATCAGACTATTCATAGATCATAAATATTCTTTAGGCTCTTTAGACAATCAATCATACCCTTCTATGACTATGATTATCTGGAATCTAATCGCGACAAGAGACAAGGTCTGTTCTTTATTCTTGCACTCTTTGAATTGGTGCACACGGTGCAATAAGTTGAAGCGAAACAAAGATACGTTTGTTTCACTTCAATTATTGAACCATGTGTACGTACCAGAAAGTGCAAGCATAAAAATGCAGACATACAGTCATGCGTTAAACCTTCCATCCATGATGCTAGAAATCACTCCGAAATCTTGTACAAAGGAGAAGAATCGACAATCGGATTGATCAAATGATCGAATTATTTAAATTTGATTTGTTAGTTGAGTTAATTCTCTCTCCATTCAAGATGTCAGATCGATTTCTATGGACACAGGACTTTTACATCACGTATGTATAATGATCTTTAAAGCTTTAACATATTTACACATTTTGCTGAATTCCCCCTCTTTGTCAATCGATACCAGCGGTAACGGCACTTAAGCGCTTTTATCCAGAAATCATGTCACATGGAAATATCGTTGCGACTAACGCGACGCTTTATACGTCCGCTGGTACATAATGTATGGATACGTACGTACGTGAATAGGATGACAAACTTAACCTCCGTGCAAAGGAGTAGGATATACGGCAGAAGCTGCCACATCGGTGGAAAAGTCCGAGGAGGGTGGCGCAGAAAGTGGAGTAAGGGGAAGATGGATATACGGAGCTGCCGAACGAGGCGACAGCTGTCGATTTCGTGCAGCCCTTGTGCAGAATGCGCCAGTGGAGTTGCAACCGACTACCCATAAATAACGCGCTCGTTTCTGGAGCGCGCGCGCGCGCGAGGAGGAGGAAGGAGAAGAACTAGAAAAAAAAAAAACGAAAGAAGAAGAGTCGAAGCGAGAAGTGGAAGGACGGCGAACGAAGGAGGAGGGAGAAACGTCAGCGCGACGTTACGCGAACGTCGTCGATCGAGCGTCGCGCGTTCGTGCTCGTCGACGACGTGGCGGGATTAGTTCATTACCCGTGCGTTATACTAATCGTGTTTACGCTTCGCCTGATCGATGCGCGGTGAACGGAGGGTGATTATCCGTCCCCGAGTAGCTTGCTACGGTGAAACACGATGACGCGTGAGGAATCACGGACTGGCAAAGTCAGCTTGGAGTATAAGGTATAAGAAGGTATAGGTATGTTCACACACTGTTAAATTCATGTCAAGTTATATCCCATTTGAGCTATTTTTAAGGCTTACTCATCATTATTATTTCAGATTATGACGTGAGAAATGAGAAAATGCACAATGAAATTCTTATAAATTATATATTTCAAATATTTTTTTAAATAAAACATTTGCAATCGATAGAATAGATTTATAAAATATATTGAAAACTATCTTCTCGTTTTGGGAAGAAATTAAATCATATTTATATATTTTTATTCTTTAATCATATTTATTTATTTATTTATTTATTAATAATAATGTATAACTCAAATTAATATATAATAACTATTGTTCATGTCATCTTTAGTCAGACATACATAATTTGTTTTCAGATATATAATTTATTAATTAATAAAAGAAGAGTTTTTGGCATTTCATAAGTTTGTTCTGTTAATTGTAAGTTTTATTAAAACATGTTTCCATTTATAATATTTATATATTTTGCAAAAAATTTTTTGTATATTTTCTCACAAACTGAAATAGTAGTAATAAATGAACAAAAGTCTTAACCATTTTTGTAAGCTGCCATTGTTTTAAATTCTGTCTTAATATTCGTTAACTAAAACAGTGGAGTTAAACAATTTAACTCAAGAAATATATCTAATTTGACAGAAATTTAATTTTTTATTTACTAAATGCATATCTAGTTAATATGAACTAAGTGCATACGTTTTAAAACTGTTTACTCTGAAGCTAAGAAATTCAATCATAGAAATTAATTAATTTACATTTTAATACACGGAAACGAGAGGGTAACCATTCTTAAATTCCGGTGTACAAGAAGTCCGTTGAACTCCTTTAAGTCCGATAAAATCCGATAAAGTCCGATGTGGTTCGGTAAAGTCGAACGAAATCCGGTAAAGTTCGATGAATTCCTCGAAGTTTGATGAAGTCCGGCGAAGTCCGTCAAAGTTCGGTATAGTCCGATGAAGATCATGACAGTAAAGTTCAGTAAAGTCCAATGAAGTCCAGTGACAATCCATGAAATCCTATTAAGTCTTAAAGTCAAAAGTCCAGGTTTATACCTATTTTCTGAGTGGTTATCCCCTCGCACGAAAAATAACAAAATGTTATTTAATATATTTAAGGGATAAGATTATTCTTTTAATATTTAATAGTGCATTCCTATTAAATTACTGGTCTTTTCGTAAAGACTCTGTAATTAAATATAAAATGGCATATGTATTGGTACATCTACACGTGTTTCTTTACATACTTTATTAATAAATATGTCTCATACACAGAAAATTTTGTCTCATAGGTATGATATTATCTTTTTAAATAATAATCTTTTGGACTTTGAAAGCATATATTGATATTTTTTGATTGTGTGAATTTTGATAGATAAATTTAAATATGTAAAATAATATAAAAAATAAGTAAAATGCAATTTGACTTCTATGATAGTAAAAACTCATTGTTAAAGCTTTCATAAATATGCAAGAATTTTTTGGGGATTTTTATACAGTCCGGAACAATATAAAAATTTGCAACAAGACTCAAAGATCCAGGTTGTTGACGAAAGGTGCAAAATTCCACATGACCAACGGAAGGTTAAAATCAATATGCCATCTAGCGTTAGTGTTTTAACATTTTGACAAGTCTATATTTTCTAGTAAAAGTCAAGTGAAAATATTTATGTTCTTACACTGCTTTCTAAAATTTTTAGAATAGAATCTAAAGAGTGAAACTTTACTCTTAGAAATTGACAATTGAGCCACTCTTTTTCAACTGGCTCAATTGTCACTGTTTGTCACTCTTTAAAATTAAAATCCCCAAAAATTTTAGAAAGTGTGACCTGGAACATAGCGCGAACAAGATACTACTTTAGTATTGAATGGGCTGTTAAAAGTCATTCTCTTCAAAAGAGGAAGATGAAAAAAAGGGGGAAAAAAATGTTCGATGGAAAAATCGGTCGGTGCTAGGAGGGCAATTTAACGCAATTATTCGTAATTTTCAACGACGCGATAAATATTGCTCCTAGACATAATTAGCATGATTCATTGCAAGATGATGGAAAATAATGGAAACTCTCCGACGGAATAACTTCAGAAGTCTGGCACACTCATTAAGAAGTCAAAGGAAGTAGGACTGCGTGACGAAAACCTATAAATCGTTCACGTAATTGCGCGCAACGCGCTGCATGGTCTGTTATTACCGGAGACCGATAACGATAATGTTCGCGCAAACCATGTGCTGTATACCTTAACTATAGCTTTTGAATACAAAGTCATGCAAATTTTGTTTTTGCGTCACTTCACGTACGGAAAAACGAAATGTGTGACATAATGCTTGAGTATCATGCTGAATCGAGCGTAAAATATTTCTGTTTTGAATAGCGAGTATATTTATCGTCGCGAACGGATCAGGTCGAGCCGTGTATGCAGTATTTAACGTTTTTTGTATATAACTGATGTATAAATAACTAATCGATCTCAATGAAAAAATTTTTATATCGAGCAACGGATAAAAAATTCTTCTCTAAATCAGTCTCTAAATATTTATTCTTTCACAACCTACATTTGCAATAAAATAAATGTCAAAATATATTACATGATACATATACAAATATTTTTAAATACAACGAAAAAATTTTTGTACATTTTGCAAATATCCCAAAAATGCTTTAACGAAAAAAAAAAAATAGGTTTATCACCCACAGAGTTAGAGAAAATATTGAAGGCTATCGATATTAACGTAAAATATATACATACATATATATTGTGATTAAATGAACAGATATTTTGTAAGAAACAGTTTCATTATACGTGCGCTATTTAATTTGAAACGACGTTGTAAAAAGTTAATGTGTTAATAGTTCTAATAAGAACATATTGCACAATTCTCAACCAGTGTTTTCCCATCCCGAAAGAAACCAGGACAATATCCTGGCGCTATTTCTATCTTATCTTCCTACGACGGGCGACGTTCCGGGCGGTTGTTAGATACGAACAGTTTCCACGGAAGAGCATTAGCGGCGTTATTAGCGCTAGTTAGAGGATACGCTTTGGTGAGAGATGAGAGCGGTGTATAATTATCCATGCCTCTTCTCCCCTCGGCTGAACAGACGAGGACGACGTGTTTATGTGGCGCCGACTGAAGGAGCCTGATAGAGTGTCTTGTATTATCTGCGACATCAGACTAGCCGACGACGACGACGACGACGACGACGAGGACGAGGACGAGGACGACGACGACGACGAGTCATTGAAGGAGGGTGGCAGAGTCGAAATGAGTAACAAGTAATCTAGCATTTCTTGCGCATAGCAGCTGCACCAAAGAAATTACGAACTTGACGATATCTTTGCGCACTATAACCTAAATTTATGATTTAACAACATCGTGATTGCCTGTACAGATGCATGTCGAGAGAGACGCACGTAAGTATGCGTTAAAAAGAAAACTAAATATGATTCGACTGAATTGCTGTAAACGAGATGCAAATTTAGGCTTTTGTTTTTAAAAAAAATCTGTATCTGAAATTGCTGTATATTGCACCTAATTTGTGTACCAATATTTCAGCGCGTATATCAGATTCAATTAAAGCTTTCAATTAATATCAAATCATCGTTATCAATTCTCGGGACACGTGATTAATTTTGGAAATTCACGACTCTCAGCCAAAACTTTTCAAATTGTTTTTTTTTTAATTTGCCATGTAAATTGCCACAGTCATCACCACTACATCGTGTTTTGCGTTTCATTAAATGTATCCTTTCCAAATTCTATGTTAACATTACGTGCAGTCTTCTCTTAGAATGTTTAATTAAAGTACCGAATTAAATCAGGTTACACGATAATGTACCATTCAATAATCAATACGAATTACGTAAATCACCTTTCCTGCCTAGCACATGCAACACAATCGCAGGACACGCAATACAATCCTATAATTTTGCGTATAGTAATGAGAGGAATTGACACTCGAATTTCCATGAAACAATTGATATGCGTTTCGATGCATCGCCGGTGCATCCGTATCCGCCAACATACACCACTGCCATTACCACTTCAATCCATTTTAGTCGAATTCATTAATCGTTACAATATGCATTAGACCTCGTGCAACGTGCAAGCGTTTTAAACGTTTTCGCATTGAATTTATTTTCGTATTAAATTTCACCCACGCATCTCGAATATAAAAACGTTATTTCAATGCATTTGTTAAAAGTGAAACAGTTTTACTGACAACAGCCTATCCAATAAGTTTACGAACACTTTTTTCCTGGAAAGGTTTTCCGTACGTATTATTGAATACATACGAAAAACTTTCCTTGATCTTTCTGCTGCCCAATTTCCAAATGAATTTCTCATCAATTACATACTTATATATTAGACAAAAGCTTGAAAGAAATTCTATACGATGTTAAAGGACAGAACTGAAAAACATTTTCTAGAATCAATAAAAGAATCAGTAGAAAAAGCACAGCTTGACAATTGTTGCTTGAAAATTTAATATTATTGCGTCATGCTCTTATTAGGTAAATATATATCCTCTTTAAATATATATCCTCTCTAAATATATATCCTCTCTAAATATATATCCTGTTAAAGAATTATATAGTGTAGTCAAAGATTTTGTTTATGTTTGTATACTGAAAATTTATAGTTTCCGTTACGTATACTAGACAGTCCTGATAACTGTAGAAATATATCAACACGGCCTTTGTTTCACGGCCGGGTTTAGAAATTAATCTTTTCTTTTCTTTTCAGAATGATATTTTAATGCGATAATGTATGTCTATAACTGTCGATACGTGGAAATACCAAGATTTTCGAAGGGAAACTTGTTAAAATGTATGTATAATAAATATACACTATTCAAGCTTCGAAAATTTCTGTTAGAGCTGGGAATCTAATTTCATTACATATGTATAATATATTACATATATTTTCGAACTAATGAAAAAAAAAAATTATGAAAGAATTACAGATTATTCTAGATCGTATTTAAAAGTAATACAAAAAATTTAGCGACGGTTTAGAATCTGGGTTAAAAGTTATTTTAATAAGTAGTATTTTACTTTATCTATGCTCTAATGAAAATGTATGAAAATGTTTTATAAAATAATGTAAAAAAATCTCAAATTTGTTAATATAAGTACTTTAAGTATTCAAGATGATTTATGCAAAGTTTTATTGCGATATAAAGATTAGTTGTGCTGCAAATAAATACAATTTATTTATAAATTTTATTTATTTGCAGCACAACTAATCTCTGCATTGAATTTTATATAAATTATTTTTGATATTTAAGGTAAGTATACAAAAAATTGAGATTTTTGCTGTTATCTTTTAAATTTTGTCGTTAGAATAAAAAATAACAAATAAAGTAAGTAAATTAGAAAAAAATATTCAATAAAAATAGAACATAAGTTATAAACGAGTTATACAACTTCTATGTATATCGTTTATTTAAAGTATAAATATTAACACATTTATAATAATGGATATGATATACCCCTAATACCCAACGCACGTGTTTACAAGTGTGCTTAGGTAGAGAGATCTTTTACAATCTATACCTGTTCTGGTATCTTTTTATTGCGGATAGAGCTTTATAACGCGCCTCGATGATGTTAGCGTACATTGGATCTCAAGCGTGAGTGCATCGTCGTAAACGCACGAACAAAGGCTGCGTTAAGTGCATAAGGCGATGGTTATACTGCTTCACGCTCTACTTGCTCGTATATTATATTGTTCGATACTTTATTGCTCTACGCACTAGGACGCGATGATGAAATAAAACGTCTGCTTTGTATGTACGCGAGAAATAGCCTCTTGCTTTTCCTTCCCGTTTGAATTAGCTGTACTGGATAAAGAATAAAGAATTCTAAAGACACAAAATTGAACGTATCCTTTAGTTTTTCGCTGATAAAAACAAAAGTTATCTTTTTCAAAAAAATTTGTGGCTGAAATTAAGTACGATCTCTGCGCGAAATGGAAATTCCGAAATAGATAACTCAGACAATATAAAATTTAAAATCGAGATATGAGATGCCTTTAAGACTCGGGGTTTTTCATTTTTTATATTAACTTGTGATTAACTTTAGACAACTAACTTACTAAGAGATTCATCAATGAAATTCATTCATAATTTCTTGGTAATCTTTAATCTTTAGGTAATCATATATTGCGAGAACAGGCCTTAATCTGATAATGTAAGAATTATGTTTTTCTAACTATGATTAATCACTAAACTGATGATTTTATAGTGGTAACTTTAAAAGTTATTCACTACAAAATCATCAGTGATTAGCAAAAGGTAGAAAAATATAAGTTTTATATCATTATATCAGGTTAGATTTAACCACGAGAGAGAGAGAGAGAGAGAGAGAGAGAGAGAGAGAGAGTTAACTAGAAAATAAAAAAACTGAGTCTATAACGGCTTTCGCAAAAATTTTTTGTCTTTAGAGGGCGGGAATCTTTTTTTTTTCTTTAATTTCATATGTTTCTGACTAAGATTTGTTATATAATTCATTAATCTAGATCCATAATCTTGTTTTAAAAGGCCTTTAGAAATTGGCCAATTACAGTTGAATATGAGAAAAATAACTGTGATTCGTCAATTTCTTACGGTGACTTAGGATAGACTCTTGAAGTAAAAGTGTGTGGACCTAGATTTATTTCATTTTACTTCTTGCCTTAAAATATGACAATTTTAGTGCCATTATACTGACTTTCCTCTATTTAAAGAAATGTTTCTTTGTTATATGGTTAAAGAAATGATTTTCACAAATCAAAGAAATCTTTTTTTTAACCGTATAACAAAGGAACATTTCTTTAAATCGAAGAAATTTTTTCTCTGGGTGCGTCTTGCAAAAGTTAAAACGTCTTATTCCAATTTTGGACATTGTATGGTGTCTGGGAATGAAAAATCGAGTAGTCCATCGTACGCGAATTGAGAGTCTAATTCGAGAGTCTAACTCTTAGGGAACAACCGATATCTTCCTTGCGTGCCAACACCTTATTTCCCACCAGTAAAAATAGAAGTAACCGCGCGTGCAATTTTCCTAGGAACGATCGGTACGTCGAACGCGATTTGATGATTACGAATTCAACGAGAATCTCGTAGGTAGGCCTTTATCTCTCCGCGGCACTCGCGCGCGCCGCGCGTATCGTGGGACCGTGCAGGTGCCGGGCGCTACACGATGGCAGTAATGATGGCATTCATATCTCTTTAACAGTGCCACGATGTTAGGCGAAAAATATCGCAAAGTAACAGTATCAGAATATAGACTAGATGTACGAAAGAACATTGGCGCTTCAAAGCGTTAAGAGGGCAAGAGAGGACATTTACCTCCTTCCTTCTGACCGACAATTTCTAATACAATTTCTTTCTCAAGTTTATACCTACTGTCATAATGAAAAAGCTTTTAATACCAAAAGATGTATATATTTGTTATTATATACGTATATATTTTAATTCTCGAAATTATAGCAGTAACAAGCTTGTGTATTTATTATTATTATAATATTTTGGCTCAGCCCCTCCTTTAGGAAAAATCTAGATGTCTTTAGATACTCTTCCACGATGGGGTGGAACTCTTCCTCGTAATGGGAGTTGCGAGGGGGCACCCCGCGCCGGTTGACACGTCGTTGGCCGGGTCGTTCTCGCACCAGTCGCACCCGGCAAAAGCAGGCAAAAGTGTCGGCGTAGCCGCGAACCGACAACGACCACCGTGTCGCTACGGCCGTCGCCGTCACCTTTGCGTTCGCCTCTTTCGCCCGCATTGGTTAGTCGCCGCCGCTCGTGGTGTTTCGTGTCGTTCCGCGCGTCGTAGCCGCGCGTCGTCGTCGTCGTGATACACCGTCCGATCCGCTCCGGGGCCTCCGGCTCGCCTGAAGAGGAGTGAGGAGGAGAGGGGCCAGCCTACGACGATGTTATCGCGGAGTCGCTCGAAGAAGGGGAGATGCTCCCCCGGGGAGCACGAATCTGCGGTGTACGAGGGTAGGGGAAGTCAGCTGAACGCCGGTGGAGTGGTGAGGGTCGGGCGACGAGAAGGGCAAACCGAGAGCGCTCCACGTCGACCGCTCCGAGCGGTTTAGTAGCGAGTCGAGTCTCACCGCGTCAACGTGTTGAAGATATATCGAGTACGATAACTGTACTGTAACTGTGACGCGAGTTCGTTTTCTTTCTTTTTTTGTTTCCGCGTGATTCGTCGTTTCAACGGACGCTGGGTTGCTCCGACCTAAGGGTGCTCCAACGATTTGTTTCTCCTATTCTCTTTCTTTCTTTCTTTCTTTCCCCCCCCCCCCTCTCTCTCTCTCTCTCTCTCTCTCTCTCTCTCTCTCTCTCTCTCTCTACGTAATTTAGTGCTTGTGGAAAAAAAAGAGTTTTGTGCGTATCGCGCGCACAGATAAGTGCCGCTTCATCACCGAATCAACTTAAAGCTTGGTGCATGGCTTCGCGTCCGAGAGTGATATCGTTGTTTCACTGCTGCGGCGGATATAAGAGGAAGATAGTGCGACGGATCGCGCGGCTGGATCGCCGATGAGCCGTCGAGTGTGATAGAAAAAGTGGTGCCTATCGTCGAGTAATACGACCGACGGCGCGAGAGGATCGACCGCGAAAGATGCTGACGTCCAGCGCGAATCAGTATCTCCGTCCTGATCATTACCTCACGCCGCTACCTACTACGGTTAGTCTCTTTCTTCCTTTCTCCTTTCGTTTTGGTTAGTTCGCTTTTCTCGTCTCTCCTTTCTACGTCGCTATTTACGGAGTCCATTATTCATACCCCTCCGTGCCCGTTTGTTCGTCGCGAGTTAACGATTTGTCGAGATACGCGTCTCTCAATGTCTTAAAGGCTTCGTATTTAACGAGCGATATTTCCTATTTGTCATTTGCATTCCGAATGACGGCGCGGCGGAATATAATAATGTACGTGGACTCGGAGAAAATCATAAGAAAAAGAATGATTGTGCCAAAGTATCTGAAAATTTAGATAGATACAGACCTGAAAATAATTTTATTGGATCAAATCGAAATAATTATATAGGACATTTAAGCGTGATGAGCGATGCTGCGAAAAGTTTCACATTCTAGCAATCAACTTCCTACATAGTTATTTTGATATGTCAAATTATTTTGATCTGTATTCAGATTTTTTTTGATATTTCAGTAAAATATTCTTTCCGTGTATGACGGCAACTATATATAAAGATGATAGCTGTACAAATTTTATGTGAATTTAGTCGAGTGAATTAGTGTACATAGTTAAATGAACTATTTTATGTAATAGTTGCAATAACTATGAAATAGTTTAGTACGTACATTAATTTTTACAAAACGAGAAAGCCACTGTAGTGGCGCTGAAACAGATTCATATTTTGAGGCAAGGAATACAATGTGTACAAAAAATAATGAATTATAACAAATCTGACTTTACGGAAAGCTGTAAAATTTTAAAAATAAATTCCTGTCTTCTCTAAAGATTAAAATTCTATGTATAATAAAGATTATAATTTTACATGTACTTGTACAATTGCCACTTTTATAGTTGTTACCACTATTTCTTTAAGGTCCGATTTCTGGTTAATTTGAGATTTAATCTCACTCAACCTGATGATAATGTAAAAATTATATTTTTCTAATTATGATTAATCACGAATAGTTTCGTAATGTGACTTTAAAAATTATTACAAAACTGTAGCTAGAAAAAAATCATTTTTACATTATCATCAGATTAAATTTAAACCACTAGTTAACAAAAGAATGAAAAACCTCGCCTGGATATGCAAGAAAAACATCGCTTCTTTATTATTCGTTCTCTTTATTTTGCGTCTCTACCGAGAAAAAAAAATGTGCGTTTAAAGTGAGAAAACCGATTCGACATGTTGCAAATAAATCATGTTGAAAATTAACATGGTAAATAGATCGCGCCAGAAAACAACCCACCGTAAACATTCTATAAGTGCTGCGACAATTCGAAAAACGGAGTATGATCGATAAACGATGTTAATTTTATTCTGATAATTCTCTCACGTAATATATTCGTGCAACATTTATATTATTAATACAAACGCAAATAGTCCAAATGCTTAAAATGTCGCGTATGCACGAGTTTTCCTGCTTAAAAATATCTTTCCTAGCGGCTCATTAACGTCGCCTGTCGTCGTTTCGTTAATCCCGACGGAAACACGCGCGCCGCGTTTTATGCTCCGAACTCCTGTAAACTATTTTGGGGACAGCGAGTGTTCGTTGGCAAAGTCACGGCGTGCGTCGCGCTGATTTACGCACGTCATAAATCAAAGCGCGATTCGGTAATACAATGCTGATTGTTGCGCAGGGGGGAGGGAGGAGGGGAGGGGTGAAAGATAGAAAAGCGAGTGGAATAAAGCGTTCGATCGGCTTTTCGGTACAGACGACCACGTTGGACGGTTTATCCTCTTATATTCAGCGGTTCAGATCTCTCTAATATTTATAAGAGACGTAAAAATTTTTGTGCGCATGATTGAATTTCTAATGCAATGAATAAATAAATGAATTTGCAATCTCCGCTTCGCAAAGAATATAAAGGACCGTAAAATCATTTATTATGAACTGTCTCGCAGTAGCTGGATCATTTAAATGCAGAACAAAGACAAAGCACTCCGACTGTATCTCCGATAGTTTTGGTATAAAAAAGAAAATACCTTTTCTGGTTTTCCGTGATTATTTTGTTCAGTATTTTGCGACACTGGTGCTTAAAACTCACAAAAAATCAATTTGACAATATAGAAAAATACGAGTTATATTCAGACGATTCAAGTTCTTCTTAATATTTAGAAAAAACATAAAAATGCTTATATGTGTTCAACTGAATTTGTAATGTAATGAATAAATAAATTTTCAATCTTCACTTCGCAAAGAATATAAAAGATCATTTATTATAAATTTAACCGTTTCGCAGTAAATGGACTATTTAAATTCAGAACAAAAGTAAAGCAGTGGTTACATTTAACATCTAATTTTCGTGAAAAAAAAAAAATATCTGGCTTCTCGTGTTGATTTTTTTCGGTATTTTACGGTTAAAGCAGTGTTTATTGCTCATAGAAAATCAGTTCGACGATACAGAAAAAGTACGAGTATATATATATATATATATATTCAGACAGTGTAAATTTATAATAGTTATAAGACTAAGTAAAAAATTTCTTGCGCATGATTGACTTTGTAATGTAATGAATAAATAATTGAATTTGCAATCTCCGCTTCGCAAAGAGCAAAGAATCGTAAAGTCATTTTGTAAACTGTCCCGCAGCAGCTGGGCCACTAGTCAAATTCAAAACAAAGGCAAGTCACAAGCTATTCTTGTCGACTATTAGTCTATTCTAATTTTCATGAAAAAAAAAAAAAAAAAAAAAAATCCTCTTGTTTTCCAATTTTTCCAATACTTTGTGAAAGTGATTACTTGCAAAAAATTCACAATAGGAAAAGAAAGTATATAATTCAAAAGATTTCAGCAGAAGTCACGTAAAGTGTGGACAAAGAGAAGTTTCTCTTGTCTCGAGGGACATAAATTAACCGCGACAATCAAAAGCCGGCGGGCGGAATTAGCGGATTAAAATATTACGTTCGAACGTTCCCGTTAACTTTCACGAGCGCAATTAATATATAGCCTCGCGTTGCCGTAATGGCCTGTTGCAATTCACGGCATTAATATCTGTCGGCGTCGCGCCATTAGTACAGACCCGACCGTGAGCGGCGATGGCGGGTTAGTGTTGCATGATCGTTGCATTTTAATTACGGCGGAACATCTGTTCGGTGGACGTATCAGTCGACGAGAAATATCGTTTCTCTATACGTTAATTATAGCGAGTGCATCATCGTGACCACTTCGGAAGATGCGAGAAGGCGCCGATATTAAATTCCCCGCACTTACACGCTAATGACGTCTGTATCGGGCAATAGCATATTGATTATCTCCTCCCCCGGTGAATCTCGTTCTTAAAAAGATAAGGAAAGATTCTACGCGGATAATCGTCGCAATGTTCCGCACCATTGACGTGTCATATTTCAGATTTATAGAAATCATCACGCGCGCGCGAAAATATCTTTTCTTGTTTTTATCCGCAAATATAAAGATCATTAATATTTCTAAAACAATCTCAATTATCATTTCCGAAATTAATTCATTTACATAAATATATATGATAATTCAATATCTTAACATTCCGACTGTAGTGGCGCTTTAAAATTATTAATATTTTTATTAGTGAGATAGAATTAATTTCAATAGATTATTAAAGGTAGTAAAATATTAGTAATCTAATAATCCAATAATAATTTAGATAAATTTATTTATCCTTCAGAATTCTAAAAATTAGAAAAAGATAAAAAGAATAACTGAGATTAAGCCTTTTATCAATGCATACATACAGATCAAAAATTTTAAGAATGTTAATGAAAAATTATAGATTTTTCTGCATTGTATTTGAAAGTAATACAAAAAAGTTTGGCAGTAATTTAGAACCTTGTTAAAGAAACTATTTCAATATGAAGTAGACATATTTTTAAAAAATAATTAAGATAAAAAAAGAAAATTTTCATTTAATAGTCTATAAAATTATGTATTAAATGCACCTTATTAAACTATTTCATATATATATCTACATTTTCAATTTCAGTCATTTTTTGTAAAGCCTATATACCTAAACATTCTGAATTCTTAAACATAGATTAAATCAAAATTTTTTTATTTTTGAATTTCGTTATGACGTTTCAAAAATCCCATCTTTCGAATAACAAAAAACAGTTTTGCATAGATTTTATCTGGTTTTTATTTATACATTTTTAACCTGTAAAACATTGTAGCGAAAAGATGAAAAATTATGCATTGACAAAAGGATTAAAATTAATCTACATTGGTAGAAATGGACGTAATCACGATTTCACAAGTACACAAGTTTAGAATTAATATCTACGGGATTTATCATTGTTAGTGGAAGTAATTCAATTTCAACGTTGACAGGTCGTTAGGAAAAAATCTCGGGGACACGTTTCGCTCGCGTAAAAAATTTCTCAATAAATCAAAAGGGCGGGCGTTTCGTGGGATAAGTTTGTCCGACGCACCCTTTATCCACGTCACTTCTCGCTCGGCGAAAGAGTGACGCGGCGCTACAGATTGCGGTTTGCGCGTCATTAATTGGACTTGCCTCCATCCAGACGCGTCACGCGCCAAGTTTCGAGGGTTGTCAGATGTGCATTGCGGTGTAGCAGTCGATCGAAAATCACTTAAATCACTAACGTTACGTATTTCGAAAACAGGTCGAACTCGTCAAATTATCAGATTCGCAACCAACAAATATTAATTATTACCGAGTCAATTAATATTAACGATTGCATTATCATGTTTATAAACATAAGAAAGTTTTACGCATCAATCAACGTCGACACACTCTATTGAATTTCGAAATGATAAAATGGAGTGTCGAAATTATTATGTTGAATAATCGGTTATTTTGAGAATCATTAGTTCAGTTCTAAAAAGTAATAAAAATATATTATAATGACATACATACACACACATACAGTAGATTCAGTATGTGAAATCATATTTTGAATAAAAATTGCGAATTGTATAATCAATAGTTCTACATTAAAAAGATTATATCCTATACTCTACACTAAAAAATATATAATGGTAATCAACTATATAAATGATAACTATACAAGTTTTATATGTAGAATTAGAGTGTTGACACAGTTGAGAATAAACTACTTTATAATTGCGTTGAACGTTTCAACTATGTACATTAATTCTAGATATAAACTTGTATAGTTGTTGTCGTTATAATTGCTACCACTATAACGACACATCTTTTTCCCTTGAGCGTAAGAAAAATAATGTTTCAATATGACATTTGTATCAAGGAGGATTAACAAAATATTCGAAAAGTCAACTTATCATTCTCAATATAAATATCCCTTCCAGAATTGCAAGACTTTTATTTTATAAACATTTTCCGTCTTTTGATTTCAGCTGGATGCGAAGAAAAGTCCACTTGCACTGCTCGCACAGACCTGCAGTCAGATAGGAGCGGATCCACCGTCCAACAAATCATTATTAAGTTCCTTGGACAAGACATCGAGTAACAGATCATCCAAAACGGAACAGTCTCGCGAGAAATCCTCGCCGACGATAACAGTGTCAGCCACGGTGCCGACGTCGGCGAGCGAGTCCACGAAGACTAGTTTTAAGCCATACGAATCCTGCCTGGGACGTGAGAAGGCGTGCACGCCGGACGAGTCGCGATCGACGTCAAGTCACTCGACGTCCGGCCGATCGAGGACGCCCGGTAACAGCGGCAAACGATGCCCAAGCAATCAGAGTGCCACGTCGACGCGCGCGGTCACGCCGCAAGGTAGGAAAACAGCAACGCCAAACGGCGAGGTCACGCGAGACTCGCCGGCTTCAAGAAACTCGGCGCCTTCGGTGCCGTCGAGTACGACGGACGCTTCTACGAGTCAGCCAACCGTGAGTAGTCCCTCGTTACAAGTGAAACCCGCCTACAGTCCCGTCAGCGTGCTCGCTATGGCCGATCCATCAATCAAGGATCTCCCATTGGGCACGTTTAAGCCTGGCGTTAGTCTACCAGCCTCCACCGCCGCCTACTTGGGCTACAGTCCCGGTCAACTACCCATCGACGTGATGGCCAATTCGCTCATGTCTCATCACGCCGCTCTGAAGAATGGCATCAACCCTTATCTTTATGCACGATTGAAAAGCACCAGTGGACCCGCGGACAGTCTGATGCCGATATGCCGTGATCCCTTCTGCACCGGCTGCCAGCTTAACTCGCATCTACTGTCGAACCCCGCGACAGCCGCAGCGGCAGTCGCCAGCATCGCCAATGGCAAGTTGCCATCGGGTGCGAGCGCGACGCCGGGCTCCTGTCCGGCTGGGTGCGCTCAGTGTGATCACAAACCCGGCAGCGTTTCGCCCTACGGCTCGTTGGTTTACGCGCATGCGCAACTCGCAGCATTGGCCGGCACGCAACTACCCTACGTGTGCAACTGGATCGCGGGTGATACCGCGTACTGCGGAAAGAGATTCGGTACGTCCGAAGAGCTGCTGCAACATCTTAGAAGTCATACGAACGTGTCGGCGAGCGCAACCGATCCCGCGAGCGCGGCTGCCGCGCTTTCCCTCCTGCCTGGCCCACCCCCGGCACTACACCCGACTCATCCTCTGTTCGCGAGGTCTTACCCTACGCCGCCTTTGAGTCCACTCGCTACCGCGCGCTACCATCCCTATGGGAAACCCTCGCCGCTCTTGACACCGTCTCTGTCGACGCTCGGGCTGCCGCTTCCGCCGCCGCCACCGCCACCACCGCATCCACACGCGACTGCCGGACTGGCATATTTCTCGCCGTATTCTATCTACGGATCTCGTCTAGGTGCTACCTCCGGGATGCACCAATGAGTTCTCGGCGATGAACCGAGACGCGAAACGTGAGCGAAACGCTTTCGAGATAAGTCGGCCGGCGAACTGTGATTCTGCTACGGATTTGAGTACGTGAACGAAGAGCATCGGTTCTACTATAAAAGCGGTGCTTTTGTCACGGCATCTCGTGAAGGAATCTGGAGTCATAAAACGGATATCGAAGCGGTAGGAATGTTTTTTTTTCTCGATTACTACACTTGGAGAAAAACTTGATGTTAGCAACTATACAGATGACAACTGTACAAATATTATATGTAGAATTAATGTGTATATATTGTTGAACAAATTATTTTACAGTTGCAAGGACTATAGAATAGTTTTTTCACACAACTGTGCGTATTAATTTTACATATAAAACTTATATAATTATCACCTACAGTTGCCATCACTGTGTCTTTTTCTCTGAGTTTACGCGATAGTATACTCGGTGCGTCTTCCGCAAGCTGTACGCTAAGCTTTTTTTTATCGTATGATTGAAAATCTAATACAGAATTTGAAAGTAATATGCACATGAAATACATCTTCTAGTTATCCTTAGGTGCGAATCATTACTGTTTCGATGTTGCCAGATTCGACAGATGTCGACAGATTCGATATATTTTATATTTTAGATATTGAAATATTTCAATAAATACTAATTTTTTTTTTTAAATAGAACTCAATGTATCGGAGCATTCTACTCTGTGAGTGTTATTTCGAGAAAAAGTTATATTAATGTCTTTTCATCTTCTATTCTCGAAAAGATAAAACACCGTCGTTATCGCGTATGCCTACCTCAGCTTTGCAAGAGTAATGATTCAATCTTGTTGTTGCATTTGAAATACTTTTAGGACGATTAACCCTCGTTCAGCAGTATTGATAATGCATGAGAAGCAACGAATGGATTTATAAAATTCATTCATTTTTAGAATAAATTGTAGAACGATATTAGAATTATTTTTTATAGTCTTAAAGTCGTTTATTTTATTTTATTTTCCTATTCGATAATTATGTAATATTCGTTTATTCTTATTATTTTACATAGCAAAGTAGTTTAATTTTACAATAAAATCAAAATACGAAGGAGATATTTAAAATGGACAAACTTGTACTACGATTAAGCGGAAGGACTCAGGCATGATGTAAGAATACAAGATGTACCATTATGCATAATACAATACTGGAAGCAATCAATCAAATACCTCTATGCATTTTTCTGCGTACAATAACGCTGGCATATTGGAATAGCCAATCAAATTTTGGCCACAATTCACTTTCTCTTACTGTATGGCTCATCCTCGGGAATGACACCATGTCTTCTTACATCATAGACTCAGGTACCGCGTTCCATGCGACTGTAAACATTCCGCTGTTCGAGGGTTAAACGCCTAATGCGAACGTTGCCGAGTTGGCTGCTTTCGTCTGTTCGGTACTATCCTTCAGACTCTCTAATTCTCTTATATTTACTGCAGAAAGAATCGAGAATGAATTCTCATGTATCAGCTTAGACCAGAAGCGACGAATTTATGACGAAAGCCCGCATTAAACGGCAGTGCGTCGAACAAGCCGTACCTTTGGATGTGTGCAATTTAACAGTGCTATTAAACTAATAAACTCTTTCAGAGAGCTGACAAGATTTTAATTTATGATTAAAAGTTGCGTGACGCGCGAGAGAATAAATTTTTCGATATTTTATTCGTTCTCTGTCCATCTGCTCTGTCGGACGTACATCTCAGTATCGGATGACGAGTGCCACACCAAACGTCGAAAAACCAATGTTTAACTGTGATTTCCGAGTGAGAAAGTTGCGAGAGAAAGAGAGGGAGAGAATGCGATGAGCCTCCGCGAAAAGAGATTATACGCGTGCGAATATGTGTGCGAACTAGAATTTGTTAATGAACGCGCAATTACGGGGATTTTATTTCGAACGAAAGTAATCGTCGTAATCGGATAAACATACATTTTGTCATGCGTTTTATTTTAATCGTTTGGGGAAACGAAAAATCTGCTATTTACAAATTATTGCGATAATTTTATGTAAAACAAACTTCGTAATAACGAGATTTTCTTACGTTTACATTAAAAAAAAAAAGAATGTATAAAATACATTCCAACGCGGAATTTATTTATTGTTTAAATTGTGTTTGAATTCTATTGTTATTAGTATTATTATTACGAGTTATCAATCTATATATCTTTCAAACGTGATTTGGATTTCGAAAATCTTAATATTATAATATTTTTTTATTCGTATATTTTATAGGAGATATTTTCTTTTTAACGCGCCAATGTAATATTTCTGTTTTTTCTTTTGTTTAAAAAATACGATTAATTGTTTCAAAACATGTGTTGCGTAACAATCTTTGTTTGAAGCAATCATTGTACTTTTGCTTGGCATTCACAGGCACAAATAAATATTTGAATACCAAATAAATGAATGTATGGAATATTTTTTAACATTTTATTCATTCGACATTGATCGGAACTGCATTGCAACAAATTCAGTTTCATTCACTTTCGACTGAAGTATTCTCCGTTTTTGCGATTGTGGGAAATAAATAATTGATATAATGTATCACTATATATGTACTATTTATAAATTATATCAATGTCCTACTTCCCTTGTAATTATTGTACATTTGTTTATAGGTATATAAACTCTAACAAATCCCTAATAAGGAAGCGAATATAGTTCGGATATACATATATCCATACGTATATAAATACATATACATATGAATATATATATATATATATATATATATATATATATATATCTGCGTCTATTTTTGCGTAACCAAAGTTTTAGTAACTATCGATATATTGTCGATATTACGTAGCGCATCGAACTTTACGTATGTACATGACATATTGAGGAGCGAAGTGAATGACGATTATTATGAGGTATTGTAATTTGTAAATAGCTTTATTATAACGCAACGTTGGTAGTTACAATCGAAGGACATTGCGAATGTCGAGGAATTTGCTCACAATTCTAATTCTTACGTTGACTCTATGTATTTCTGATTTTTATATGTGGTTACAAAGCTTTGTATTTACACTTGGCACGCGTCAGTGTCATTATCTACATCAACTTGTCGTTATTCTATCATTGTTTTATTCTATATTACTCAAGAGTTTGATTCTTTTCAAAACTGAAATACAGCAAATCGTTTCTTACAAAAAATAAGATTCTCATATTTATTAATACCATCACCGCATCACAACGTTCCAGTTAATTATCAGACGATTTTGCGAAATATACTTTATTTGTTTATTTTAATATATTTTTTAATATTATATCTTATTTATATAGTCCAATATACGCATAACGTTGATTTAAAATGTGATTTCATATGTAAAATACATTTTAATGCTCATTATATCGAATACAAGCATAAAAAATATCGTTTAAAATTTCATGTCGAATAATTGAATTGGAAATTTGAAATCGTTAATTCATTAATTCATAAAATGGTAATTAAATATATTATGCAATGTTTACTCAACGATATAAAAAATATGGCTATTATAATACATAAATTGATGTCTCTGTTTTCGTTATTCTTATTAATATTTAAACTATTGATATCTTGTAACTGATTACAAATAAATTGTTCTTCATAATTTATCGAAATTCGAGATTCAAGGATTCGTTCCATAGAATATTTGCATAAAATTTATACTATAAGAATCTTTCTACGACAATGCTTTATCGTGTGCAAAATTACTACGTGCAGATGTATAATGTACGACTGTATGTAAATTCACCTAATGTTCAACCGACTGCGTAAATTAATAATGTTCAGTCAAATGCTCCGCTGAGAATTATAAATTATGGTCGTCATCGTTTCTGTCGTGTTACGGCGAATCAATATTAGCGCACTCGCATTTCCAGTGTAAGCACAACCTTAATCACCGTTGCTACATTGAAATAAATCATTTGCAATATAACAAACGATCGCGTGATAAAAGCATCGATTTTCCGATGACAATTGATGACAATTTACTGTCCCCTGGAAACTTAAATTATTTAAATTACGTCATAAAATTGATTTCTGGCTGGATAGCGTTTATGTGCCGACTTTACGGACGGTGAAGCGTGTAACTATTATTATATCAGGTGGATTTGAATTTCCTCTATGGAAGTACCGCGAAAATAGCAAAATACATAAACGATATCTCCGATTCGCATGTCGCGAGTTATTATCGCTTTTCCATCGCACGAACGGGTATTGATGGCATGCAACACGCGATATCACCAAGTATCCCGCGTAAATACGAGAAGGATAAAAAAAACCACTAGAACGACGATAATTTTGCGACAAGCTGAATAAAAGAACAAGCAGCATGTTCCTTCCGTCGCGTCGGTACCACGCCACGAAACAAAAAGCGGAAGCAGATGCACGAGAAGTCGAACCGGCTTGTGCACATGGGGTGATTTCGCTTGCCCTTTAAGTGATTTATGGACAGAACGCTGCGACTCCATCTACTTGACCTATTCACCTCGTTAGAAAGGATAATGTATTCATGAGTGGCTAACCTTAGCCGCATTATAGCTACTATCGAACTGCGCAAAACAAAAGCGAATGTAGAAAAATAGCTTCGAAGATCTCAGCTTTTGAATAACAATTAGACGCCTTGTAGACGCTGTCTTTTTTAAAGCAGTTCCTTTCATACAACTTTAGAGCAAAGAGAAAGCAAAAAATACAGAAGAAAAATGTTTCCTTCGCGCGCTTTATTACTAATCTCGTAAAATTCGATGGATAGAGTGTCTGTTTCCATGTTCAATTTTTATTATAATGTACGCGCGCATAATGTTTATCATTTCCTGTCGAAGTTGCTACTCGCGGCTACTAAAGTGTGTAACGTCTGTTCTTGGCCATGACAAGAAAGTTACGCATCAAGTACCTAGTCAAGAGTGTGCTCTTCCGGCAATGTTTTGCATCAGGAAAGGCATCAACGGCGGTAAAAGAAAGCAGCACTTGCTGAAGAGTACTTCAAACGGATTAGTTGGCGCCAGTGAATTCAATGGTTTCCGTTTGCTGGTCGGTAAACCGGTTTTATCATGCTTTTACATTATCTCTTCTATATATTTTTTTTAATATATATATAAACATTTTTCAATTATCACATATCTTAATCGAATATATCAATCGAATATATTTGTCTTAATCGAATATATCAATTTTATTTTCTGTCCCATCTTTGATTCGATACATACGATAGTACATAAAATATATAAAATATACGAATGATAATCTTGAGTTCATAAATTGCTATTTTCGAAAAGATCTTTTTTCGAATTTATTCTTTTTTCTCTATATTTATAAAAGGAAACTATTTTATTGTAATATCTAAATATTTAGATACAGATCTGAAAATAACTTTATTGGTTCATTAAAATAATTATTTATATGGAAAATTCAAACATAATGAATACAATGCTGCAAAAGATATTCTGGCAATCAGTTTAAGCATCCTATATAATTGTTCCGTTAATCTATCAAATCAAAAGCATCTGAAAATCATTTTCAGATTTCATTTAGCTAAATTTTTTAATACTTCAGCAAAATCGTTCTTTCCGTATAATAAAAAAAAAATTCTGATTGAACACATATTGAGTAATATTTAAATATGACAATAATCGAAGACACTTGACAACTTTTTCTCTCGAAACAAATTTCAATAAAATTCGATATCGTGGAGATCATCAATCTGATAGTCAATAGGAAACAAATAGAAGACGATTAACTGATCACGTATATATAATATACCTATATACATACACATACACACACATACTCATCGCTAAAGCGATTACTATCCTATAGATCGACAGGTTTCACAATTGGAATTAGGGCAAATCGTAGAAATGGAGTTACATACGGAAAAGAATCCGAGTAAATCCAGTACTTCGATAAGGACCGAAGAGGGTTAGACCGATACAACATTGCCGCATAAACGAATTGGACAACGTAATACAGTTAGGCTGATTGGTTGCGCGCGATTAGGAAGCAATTACCTCCGCTAAACAAGATTATGTGGCCGCAGGCTTCGTCATTTCGTATCACTCCCTCATTTCGGACTACTCCGAAAACTACCCTACAAATTGATCTGGTTTCACGCAAGCAAAGCTATTTGTGAGAATCTTTGTTATTGAGGAAATATACGGCGCGTTTTAGCGAAGCAACATTAACACAGTATTATTGAATATTTATTGTCAGTTTTATTTAAATGTTTAATGTTCCATATATGAATAGATAAATGTAACATATGTGAATCTTGTAAGAGTAATATTAAGCGTACGTATAATATTATTTCCTGCAGAGTTCTCTTCCATAATCACTACCAGAGAATTTTATCAATATTGTAGAAACTTTTTATTTTAGGAATTGTATAAGAAATTTAACTATTAAGCATTTATTTGTCTACACAAACAATATTTATCTGAACAAAAAAAAAAGGTATGCATATTCAACAACCGGTAAGTATAAACCAAAACAAATAAAGATTTATTTCTCAAGGAAAATTCGTCTTTCCTGATTCTTTATGACACTCAGATAAATTTGTACTTGTATAATAAATAAAGATTATTAAAAGAAGGAAAATCGCATTGTTATACTTGAAATAAGTTATACTTGAAATACGAAAGATAAAGTTAAAATCGACTGCATTTTATTCTGGGAAAAATTGATTCGATCCGAGACAGACAAGCCCTCCGACTGAGGCTATAAGACTCTACTCTATGTTAAGGATAAGACAAACGATGCGTCAGCGCAGGCCAAGTAGAAGAGATTAGTCTCAGAATGATGAACGGCCGACGAAAAAGTACGGTGTGTGCTCCAACTGTATATTACAAGACCGTAAAAGGTATGGATAGCCACGCGAAGACGATATCTTGACGAGAAGAAATGAGCAACGATGTCAGCGTGGTTACTCGCAATTAGTCAAGTTTTCCCGTGTCGCGAATGACCATGTCCGGTGACCACGCTTATTTATAACCTCCGGGATATGTGTGAACATGAAAGTGGACGCGCGGACAGCCGGACGGGGCTGTGACGGGGACGCTGGGACAGCGCTCTCGGTATTGGGGATTAAGTCGGAACTAAATCTTCAGTCACACGAACAAAGAAATCGTCGAGGCGCAAAGAACGAGCCATCGTTTAGAGTACGGAATTATAATGCACGCTTGGAAAGCACGATCAAATTTATGAACTTGTAGTATTATTTCTGCATACTGTGAGAGAAGGAAAGTGTGTTTGGTATTTGTCACTATAATTGTATGGTAAAATAATTATTGTTACAATTCCATTTTTATAATAACAATAATTATATTAGGACTCTCGAATTTTAAACAAAATACAAAAAGATAAATATAATAGGCTAATGAGAGTTAGCAACGATAAATGGCGCAATTATTTAAGAAGACATCAATCCAATATCTGAGTATTGATTGTTCACTAAATAATTGCGCCGTTTATCGTTTTGACTCTATTTTTATAATTACTTTATAATATTAGTAATGATAATATTACATCTATAGTTCTATATACCAAAAAGAATATATGATTATTCCTAAAAACTATTACAAAATAATTATAATTTTTGGAGGCATATTTATATATCCTTTTTGATATAGAACTAGAAATATAATTATTAATATTATGGCAGTAATAACTTTCTATAAAAATGGAGAACATTAAAAATTATTTTACTATGCAATTATAATTTTGTTGTTATTTATGGGAATCATACTTTTTTTTTAAATATATGAAACTTTTTTTAAAAATGCACTTCCTTAGGTATTTGAAGTGAACAATTAAAATAAGAAACCTTGTGTGAATATACATATGTATATACAATATACATATACATTTAGTGGAATCTATAATGATGAATTATACAGTATAACAATAGTCATGAATTAAAAATTATAAGTATACTGATGTCATTATCATAGGCGAACAATTTAAAAAAAACTCTGTGATTTAATCATAACATTGCTAAAAACAAGACATTAAAATTTAAACAAATATATTTTATATGGAATGAACAATACATTCCCTTGATCAACTTGACTTTTGATCAAAATTTCAAAATCATATTAACCTTTTTTATAAAAAAATGTCAAATAACACAAAAAGCCATATTTTTTGCACATTAAATCTCAATTATTTCAGAAACATGCTAGTAAAATTTAATTTGCGGCATCCAAATGAACAAGAAACATCTTATCTGGTTCAAAGTAATTAAAAAAAAATATTTTTGTAAACTAGTGTAATTATTTATTGCACTGAATAAAGAATTTCGCTAAAGTTTAAAAATTAGATAGATACAGATCTGAAAGTGATATTTCGTTGAACCATCAAAATAATTATGTAGAAAATTCAAGCATGATGAGCAATGCTGCAAAAAGTTTTGATATTCCAGCAATTAATTTGAGCGTCCTGCATAACCATTTTGATAGCCTAATAAAATTATTTTCAGAATTATTTCTATCTTTTTAGATACTTCAGCAAAACTATTCTTTCAGTGAATGTAATTATCACAAATATCAAAACCTTTCTCAATGCAAGCACGTAACTCGCTGTAACGCGTCAATGATTGTGACGTAGTATCGCTAATGTACTTCCAAATTCGTGTATATTGGATTTTCTGAATACTATCGAGTAATTGTCTACCTAATCTGGATGACGCAGCATATATTGAAGTTTTGGGCTTTCCTGCCAGTAATATCTGTGTATGTTATGTGTGCGTTATGCGTAACAAATGTCTGGATGATTTTTCTTCCTTTCACTCACCGGTAATCGATTATTATACGGCGGATACTTCCTTCGAGCCGAATTGACGAAGCTGTCGCACAACCGCCATTGTGGTTCGTTGCCCCGGGGCGAGATAAATTGTGTTGTACAAATACCCCATAACGATTGCGAAAAGCTTCAGAACTCGACTAGGGTGAGAATTGGCCCGTTGTAACGGCGATCAACGAAGAGTAAAACCGATAGCATACAGAATCGCTCCGGGAAGCTAACTGTCCTTTGATTTCTTTGTTCACTGCTATTTCTATTCAATTCTCGATCGTCACCACGATATCCCGCTATTTTTTAGCAAGCGTGGTTGATATAGCAACTCCCTTCGGCTCATTCGAACGAATTTTTTATCAATTAATGTAACGTTGAAATATTGCCAATTAAAATTAACACAATTGTAACGAAACGCTATTGGTACGTAACATTGCATATTAGAATTTCAATCGACATTCGTTTGCGATTGCTTACTCATTAATTACTCATACTGAACTGCTTGCTTTGATAAACAAAAGTGACTACACGTTAATACAATAAGTGCAAAAAGTATTCGTACAAAGGAGATATATATTCCTTTGAAAAACTTTATTTTTAGAATATGAATATTAATTAACAATTTAACAAATAATAAAATATATATATTTATCAAAACTATTTTACTTAAAAATATGTGTAATAAATAAAAATATATTATTTTCATAAAAAACAAAAACAAAAAAATTGTATTAAAACTGTATTCGGAAACGCAGAAATGTATTTATACAGTGGAAAAATTTAGCTTCTGGAAGATCATGAATACGGCGATTATCTTCGTGAAGTTTTTTTGTTTATATTAAGATAAAACATACTTGTTATTAATAAATTACTAATTAATGTATATTTATTTTCTACAAATAAAGCTTTTTTTTATAAAAATCTTGCCTATACATATGAATACGTTTTGCATTCATTGTTATACGTTCATAT
This sequence comes from Acromyrmex echinatior, assembly GCF_024713525.1. Classification (NCBI taxonomy): domain Eukaryota; kingdom Metazoa; phylum Arthropoda; class Insecta; order Hymenoptera; family Formicidae; genus Acromyrmex; species Acromyrmex echinatior. The sequence goes on along the minus strand of NC_141859.1, from coordinate 7,198,298 downwards.
GCAATGTTATTTTAATGACATTTCATTGAATGTGATGATTTAATTTCTGTTCCTATATCCATTTCATTATGCTTATCGAAACCTCATCAATATTTATACGATATACAAGTTTATAAAATTCAACGTACATACAATATCTTCGGGAACGATGGAGAACATTTATATATACGTGACTTTAGTATAAAATGATGCTGCATTATCATCTTTCCCTGACTCAGCGTTTTGATCCGCTCGACCCTTCATACGCATGCTTCCTCATTAATCTTTTTCTGACACAATTAATACTGATTTGTCTACCCGACAGCCGTCATACTTATCGAAATATACGAAAGTTGTAAAAGCAAGGATGACGTGTAAAATTTATCGTTTTCTTATTTTGACTATTTTTCGATAGTACAATAATATTTAAAAATTAGATTTCTGAGAATTAAAACGGTAAAAGAAAATCTGATACAATAATAAATATGATAAGCATACGTTATTGTATATATTGTATGTAGATACTCTGATTAAATGTACGTACTCGATTTAGTGAAATGAAAATGATAAATTTATCTTATTGCTTTCATAAGTTATTTTGACAATACTTATTAGAATTGATATTTTTAAAATAATTCAATTTAACGATCATATTTTTAAATGAGAGTAACGCTTATACTTATAATACATAAACATTATTACTTTTATCAGATTTATTAAATACGTAGGTAGACAATTGGGACGTAGGTAGACAACCTGCGACATCTAGAAACTGGAACGAAAAACATAAGCTCTCAATAAAATCAGTCGATCATTTTCTCGCGCCTGTATTATAGACGATATTATTATATATATATTTGATTATATTTATTAATTTTATTATATTATATTTATTAATTTTAAACAGATAAGATCTACAGATAAACAATAGTGATAATCATATTTTAATATTACAAATTAATAATATTATGAAAATAATTTAAAGTATAAAGATACCAATTTTTATGTGTACGTATTAGATATATTACAGAAAAATAATTTTCTTCCTGCTCTCTCTGTTTTTATTTAATTGTGTTTAATATTTTTATTTAATTAAATCTCTGTATTATTATAATAATTGTATAATGGATTTATAAGAAATATTGTGAGATAATGAGATTTATCTTTAATATCCTATATTCTCTTAATTTAATTTTTTAATATCTTTTCAGATATTAAATAATCATAATTATAAGAAAAAAGAAATAGATTCAAACTGTTGGCAAATAAATTCAAATAGTTAATAGCTAATATAAAATATCTTATTATTATCATATTATTATATCTTACAAATATTTTTATGCTTTATAATTTTTTTATTCATTCAGTTTTTATTAATTGTCTAAAACATAATGATTGTTTCAGAAAAATGTTTAATTCTTTAATTTCATATTTCATATATATATATATATATATATATATATATATATATATATATATATATATATATACATACATAGATACGTCTCACGTGATTTTGACATAATAAACTTTTTCACATAATATTCGATAAATAAAAATTTTATCTTCATAATTCAAAGAATTTTATTATCAATCTCAAACATTGAAAATTTGACATATATATATATATATATATATATATATATATCATCATAAATATAAACGATTACTTCTGCAGTAGCAAGTGATAAATAAATTTGCATTACTATTAATAATAGTATAATTTCATAAATAGCTTCGTCGTTGTCTGACTTCTCAGGTCTTCCTCCATCTCTTAACTCCTACTTGCAGTCACATCACACTTACTTAGAAAAATACAGTTAATTACAATCGCACTTTGCACAGTATTCTCAACATTAATTGCACGCGATGTGCGCTTTATTATATCACGATGAAAGAATATTGCGAAAAAGATTAAAAGATACGATCGCACAAAATTAACGATCCGTTCGCCATCCGCGACTTCTCGTAAATTATAGCACAACAGCCAATTCTCGAATAGCAAAGGGAATTCGAAAATTATACAAACTTTAGGTGTTATGGCACCATTGCTTGTATTGTTTTCGACTTGATAGGAATAACGAATAATATATATTCGCGTTTTAAAGCGATTATTATTTCATATTGTAAAATAAAAAAAAACAAATATAAAAGCTTAAAAGGTTAAAGATAAATGCGAAATGTATTATCTGAAAATATCTGAGAAATGGTATATTGCCTTGCCGACTGCTCGCGCGATACATTTTATCTAAACGAATCTTCAATATCGAAATACTTCGCCTATTATTAACTAACGATCGACATATCAGAGTTATTTATATCGCTCGATTTATCTATTACTTCTCAATTCAAAATTGGTAGTCGAATAATCTAGTCTAATGAAAAGGTCAAAGAGCGTGTAAAAAATGTATTGTATGTATTCGAATCTCGCGGAAATTAACTGGGATCTTATTCTACTACAGTATATATTTTTATGATATATTTTTCAAGAATAATATCCTTGATTATGCAAATAGATCATCGCGAAATGTTCATTGAGCACACAAGCGTTTTCTGCCGTGAAACACTCGTCTTGACTGTGTCTCAAAGCAATACAACAATAAGATTAATATTTCATTTGTTATACGAAAAATTTGTCAAGCGTGTTAATTGGCTGTAAAAGCTGTTTTTTTTTTAAACATCGCATACAATAATGTATGAAATATATCGTAAATATATCGTAAAATACTATATAGTATATCTCTAATAGAAATGTATGTGTAGATTCCTAGATCATTCAGTAACTGTCTAATGTTACTGTATCTCATTAATTGTAACAATATTATACTGTGTAATGGACAAGAATTTGATAGAATTTTATTCACTGATGACTGAAAAACAATTTTTCTGGTAAAAATATGTATAATTTACTTAGAGTCCATGATTGCCACTTTCTTGCTGGAAATCCCATTATCTTGCCGGAGATCGATTGCCTATCAAATTGTATATTATAAAAAATGAAAGTCTTGATAACTTTCTTTTTTTTTAAGTACACACCATAAGATACAATTTTGATAGGCGATCAATCTCCGACAAGAAAGTGGGATCTCTGGAAAAGTATGGCAATTGTATTAGAGATCTGCTCAATGACTGTCTCGGTTATTGTCTATTAATACGATTATTAGTTAAAATACTGTGTAGTCCATTTATTTTCCTATTTTTGTTCAGTAAATGCATTCAAATTTTGCGCATCTTTTGTGCGCAGTAAAACTGCAGACAAAGCGTTATATTTTGAAGTCCTAAGTTATAGTTTTGCTTCTGTGTTACTGGATAAAGTATAGCTGATCAGTAACTGTTCAAAAAATACATGAAATTTCTCAGGGACGTTATGTATTATATATTATAGATTTCCTTAGACTTTCGTATGGGATATTTTTTTTTTTTACAATAAGACTCCCTGTAGCCAATTAACAAGCTTGAATTTGTACGATGAATAAAATATTAGTCCTATTATTCTTTAAGATCGATAGTTATATTTTAGAGACAAGACTCAGAAGAAAACATCCGTATGCTCTACGAACATTTGGCAATCAACAATCTTCCATGGATGCGTTCCAAGACTCTACAGTTCACATCGCATAAACTATAGTCTTGGCAGGGAACGAAAGACTATGTTATTATTTTTACCGTTTCTTTTTACAATAACAATTTGACAATGGTAATTTTTTATAAAATTATAATGATAATTAACTAAACGCTGAAGTTGTGTTAAGTTTAAAAAAGTCACTTTGTAAAGTACTTATCATCATCAAGCGTTATTTATTGAAAAAAATAATAAGTAATTTGAAAAATTATTGAAAAAAATAATAAGTAATTTGCAATGCATCGACTATTTTTTCCATTACAAGTAACTCCCTGAATTTTTGTTATTGTAGTTACGTTTTGATTATTATAGGATGCATTTACATGATGAAGGAGCTTTATTCTCGAAAAATATCGTATATGAACATTTTCGGGAAAATCTATATATAATATATACTATAATATACTATACTATAATAATATACTATAATAATATACTATATAATACTATAATAATATTATTGTGTGCGATATTTTTCAAGAATATGGAATTTCTAGAAATCCTCTTGTAGCCAATCAATGCGCTTGAAAAATTTGTCGTACGTGTTGATTCGCTAAAATAAACAATTTCTGGAGGCTTGAGAATTTCTCTATTTTTTTTTCTGCAGTAATCAACATTTGACATTTGAAAAATTTGTTGTATAACATGAAATATTAGCTTAACATCGTCCCGCATCACTATCTGCTTGCCCGAATTTCATCGCGCTACGTATAAACCGGTATAAACCGAGATATAAACAAAACGCGTATACACAATATTACGCTCTCTGTCAGAAAAATTTAACGTCGAGTATTTAACGCCGAGCGTTAGTCTAAATAATATATTGCAATCACGAAATATGTAACGCGCATTGCAAAGCAAATACACCGAGTGCTCTTTTTCTATTAAATGATTTCCGATGAACACGGAACTATCACACATTATTCGTTCCGTCTCGTGAACTCATAGTATTGCTAAGATAGCGCAATCAACTAATCAATTAATTCGGTTGATACGTAAATATATCAAATAGTCGTTCTATGTGTTATTATTCCTCAAAATCGCAACAAAGAAAAAAGGCAGTTAAAATTAATTTCTATATGTATTTGATTAAAATATTAGACGATTATAATTTTCACGAGTAAGT